>NC_132928.1:56534781-56834781 GCF_047675955.1 Chlorocebus sabaeus
CCTTCCTTCCTTTCCTTCCTTCCTTCCTTCCTCCCTGCCTGCCTCCTGCCTTCCTTTCTTCCTTTCCTCTCTCTTCTCTCTCCCCGCTTCTCTTTCTTTCTTTCTTTGCAGAATCTTGCTCTGTTGCCCAGGCTGGAGTGCAGTGGCATGATCTTGGCTCACTGCAGCCTCCACTCCTAGGGTCAAGCTATTCTCTCTGCCTTAGCTTCCTGAGTAACTGGATACGGGTACGTGCCACAAGCCCAGTTAATCTTTGTGTTTTTAGTAGAGAATGGGTTTTGACATGTTGGCCAGGCTGGTCTTGAACTCCTGACTTCAATTGATCCCCCACCTTGGCCTCCCAAAGTGCTGGGAGTACAGGCATGAACACTGTCCTGGCCTTAATTTTCAGTTATACAGAGCTTTTAGGGATCTTTTTTGTTTTCCCCACTCTGACAATTTCTATCTTTTAATTAGCATGTGAGACCATTTATATTCAATGAAATTATCAATATGGCTTACATTTAGGTTTACTTTTTTAATATTTTATAATTTCTTCTCTCTGGTTTTTATTTCCCTATTTACCATTCTTTCACCATGCTTTTTATTACAGGTATACCATGCCTTCAGCAAGTCATAATCTTTTTGCTGGTGGAAGATTACATTGAATCTGTAGATCACTTTGGGTAGTATGAACATTTTGATATTGATTCTATAATCCATAAACACAAGATATCTTTCCATTTATTTTGTGGTTTCTTTTTCTTCACACTTCTTTCACCTAATGTTTTAAAGTTTTCAGTATACAGATCTTTCATCTTCTTGGTTAAATTTATTCCTAAGTATTTTCTTCTTTTTGATGCTATCGTAAATGGAATTGCTTTTAATTTCTTTTTTGAATAGTTTATTGTTAATGTATAAAATGCAACTTATTTTTGTATGTTGATTTTCTGTTTTGTAACTTTAGTGAATTCTCTTGTTAGTTCTAACAGTTTTTTTGTGTTTGGAGTCTTTAAAGTTTTCTATATACGGCCATGTCATCTGCAAAGAGAGAAAATTTTACTTCTTCTTTTCTAATATTGGATAGCTTTTTATTTCTTTTTCTTTTCCTACTTTCTCTGGCTAGGACTTCCTGTACAATGTTGAATATAAGTGGTGGGAGTTGGCACCTCATCTTTTGTTCCTGATCCCAGAGGAAAGGCTCCCAACCTTTTCACTATTGAATAAATGTTAGCTGTAGACTTGTGTTATATGACCTTATTGTGTGGAAGTACATTATTGCATAAATGCAATTTGTTGGGAGTTTTTGTCATAGGAAGCATTCTGATTTTTTTTTTTCAAATGCTTTTTCTGCATTCTATTGAGATGATCATACATTTTTAATCCTTCATTTTGTTATTGTGGTGCATCACATTTAGTGAGTTACATATGTTGAACCATCCTTGCATCATAGATATAAATCCATTATGATTATAGTGTAGGATTCTTTTAATGTGCTGTTTAATTAAATCTGTAGCTGTTCTGTTAGAGGATTTTTGCATTACGTTCATCAGGAATATTGACTTGTAATCTTTTCTTATAGTGTTCTTTGTCTGACTTTGGCATCAGGATAGTACTAGCCTTATAAAAATCCATTTGTAAGTTTTCCCTCCTGTTTGATTTTTTTTGGAGAGCTTGAGAATGATTGGTATTCATTCCTCTTTCAATGCTTAATAGAATTCACCAGTGAAACCGTCTATTATTGGGCTTTTCTTCGATGGGAGATTTTTTATTCCTGATTTAATCTCATTACTCATCATTGATATGTTCAGATTTTTCTATTTCTTTTTGATTCAGACTTGATAGGTTATGTACATATATAGTGTGTATATATATGTACACACACATACATATTTTAGGATTTATCCATTTCTTCTATACTATTCAGTTTTTTGGTGTATAATTGTTTTTTGTAGTCTCTTACAATCTTTTGTATTTCTGTCGTATTTGTCATAATGTCTCTTCTTTCATTACTGTTTTTTTTTAGTTTTGTTTCTTTTTTCTTAGTCTAGCTGAATTTTAAAAATCTTCTCCAAAGAAAACCTTTTAGTTTTATTGATCTTTTATTTTGCCTTTCTTGTCTCTATTTAACTTATTTCTGCTTGGTTCTTTCTTCTACCAACTTGGTGCTTAGTTTGGTCTTCTCTTTCTAGTTCCTTGAAGTGTAACATTAAGTTGTTTACTTGAGTTTCTTTCTTTTTAATGTAGGCATTAACTGCCATGAACTTCCCTCTTACAACTGCTTTTGCTGCATCCCATATGTTTTAGTAATGTTTGTTTCCATTTGTGCTTGTCTCAAGATATTTTAAAATTTCCCTTTGATTTCTTTTTTCACCCCATTAGTTGTTCAGGAATACATTATTTAAATTCCACATATTTTTAAATTTCTTGTTATTAATTTCTATTTTCATACCATTGTGATCAGAAAAGATACTTGGGTATGATTTCAATTTTCTAACATATTTAATTACTTCTTTTGTTGCCTAACATATGGATCTATCCCAGAGAATTGTTTCACGTGAACTCAAGACAAATGTGTACATGCTTCTGTTGGAGAGAGTGTTTTGTATATATCTGTTAGGTCCATTTGATCTAAAGTGTAGTATAAGTCCAATATTTCCTCATTGATTATATGAATGATCTATCAATTGTTGAAAGTGAGGTATTGAAGTCCTCCACTATTATTGTTTTACTGTCTATTCCTCCCTTCAGATCTATTAGTATGCATTTTATGTATTTAGGCACTCTGATGTTGGGTGCGTATATATTTATAATTGTTAATATCTTCTTAATGTATTGATTCCTTTGTCATTAAAAATTGCCTTCTTGGTTTCTTTTTACAGTTTTGACTTAAAGTCTATTTTGACATAAGTATAGCTACGTTTGCTGTATTTTTCCTTTCCATTTTCATGGAATATCTTTTTCCATCCCTTTGCTTTCAGTCTATACATGTCCTTGAAGCTGAAGTGAGTATCTTGTAACCAGCATATAGTTAGGTTTTTAAAAAATCCATTCAAGATGGCTCATCCCTGTAATCTCAGCACCTTGAGAAGCTGAGGCAGGCAGATCACTTGAGGTCAAGAGCTTGAGACCAGCTTGACCAACATGGGGAAATGTGTCTGTACTAAAATACAAAAAATTAGCCAGGTGTGGTAGTGTGCACCTGTAGTCCCAGCTATTTGGAAGGCCGAGGCAGGAGAATCACTTGAACCTGGGAGGCAGAGGTTGCAGTGAGCTGAGATTGTGCCACTGCCCTCCAGGCTGGGTGACAGAGTGAGACTCCATTTCAAAAACAAACAACAAACAAACAAACAAACCCACCCCATACAACCACTCTATTTTGGTTAGAGAATTTAATCTATTTACTTTCAAGGTAATTGTCAATAGGTAAGAACTTCCTATTGCCATTTGTTAGATCCTTCCTTCCTTCCTTCCTCCTTCCTTCCTTCCTTCCTTCCTTCCTTCCTCCTTCCTTCCTCTCCTTCCCTTTCATCTCTTTCTTTCTTTCTTTCTTTCTTTCTTTCTTTCTTTTCTTCTTTCCTTTCTTTCTCTTCTTTCTTTGGCTTATTTTGAGTCTTCTTTTGTGATTTGATGATTTATTGTAGTGGTATGCTTTGATTTTTTTCTTTGTCTGTTATATATCTACTGTAGGTTTTTGTTTTGTGGTCATCATGATGTGTATATGTAACGTTTTATAGGTATAATGATACGTTTTAAGCTGATAACTCCTTAAATTCCATTGCATAGAAAAACTACACTTTTCCTGCTCCCTACATGTTATGTTTTTCGTTTTATGATTTACATCTTTTAAGCCATTATTTCTTCAAATATTTTTTCTGTGCCAATCTCTCACTCATCTTTTTCTGGGATTTCAGTGATATGAATATTAGACTTTTGAATATTTTAAATATTTTCCCTCTGAATTCTCAGATTGAATAATTTTTATTGATCTATACTTGCTTGTTGACTCTTCTGTCATCTTCCTTGAGACCATCCAGTAAATTTTATATTTCAGATATTATATTTTTTAGTTCTAAAATCACCATTTGGTTCTGTGTTTGTAGCTCTGCTTCTCTACTGAGCACTTCTATTGTTATATCCATTTCAAAAGTGGTTCCTTCTAGAAGCACAATTATAGTAGCCTGCTCTAAATTCTTTGTCTGATTCCATATCTGGGTCATCTCAGGATTGATACCTGTTGATTTTGTTTTCCCTTATGAGTGGTTAGATGTTTTTGGTGCTATGTTTGTCAAGTAATTTTGGATTTTATTGACAATTTGAATATTATATGGGGAGACTATAGGTCCTAAGAAAGTCCTCTGGGAGGTTATTTTTTGATTGTTGTTACTTTGCTTTTGTAGATACTCAATTTTGTCAGGTTCAGGCTGCAAGTTTTAGCTCACCTTTCTGGATGGTGGTTCAATGTTAGTTACATTTTCAAGGCCTTTGCTGTGCGCTTTGGGTCTGTCTGTACATGTGCTACTCAGAGATAACTCCAGTATGTCTTTAGCCACAGAATTAGAAGATTTCCTTCTCCATCTCTTTCCTCTCAAGTATTTCCTTCCCCCAACTCTCTGACTTCCAATGGCTTTTTTCCCTAGTTATGTGGTCACTAGAAAGATAAGATTTAACTTGAAACTATAGTGACCATAATACCCATAATTCCCCATGATTGGGGCTGCCTTCAAGGCAAAGTGGTAGAGAAAAGAGAGAGGAAGATAAAAAAAAAGTGATTCATCTACGCTTTTTGTACTACAGGATTTCCTTTTGGTTTCTTTCTAGTTCCTCTGGCCTGAAATCTGGTTTTCCCCTCAAGGTGTTAGGTACTGGAGCCATTGTTGCCACTATTTGTAGGTTCATGGCTGGGCTGCCCTTGGTGTAGAACTGGGGAAAAATAGAAAAACTGATGGGAATTTTCTACCCTTCCCATTTTTCCCATTCCTCTTTTTATGGGGACCTCTTTTCTGGGCCCTCTGATCAGAAATACTCTTAGTGCTTTTACTGCTTGGTTCCATGATGGAACCACTCTTGAGTCAAAGTGGGAAAACAAAAGAAGAAAAATACTAAGGGAAATTCACCTGTGAATGGATTTTTCTTCAAGTTTAGCTTCTCCTTCCTAATCTGCTTGCATTCTTAATTTTTTAGAGCTCTCAACTAATTACAGTTTATGTTTTGTTCACAATTTTCAGTTGTAGTATGTGAGAGATAGTGGCTGTAGTGGACTTGTTCTATCTTGGCTAGCAATGGGAGTTCTCTGTATCTATGCACGTTTGTATTGATTCTTCATAACTCAAAGCGCCTGTCACCTAGGTGGTGAGCAAAACTTACGTATTGAGTGAAAGGATGAATGAACAAAGGGATGAAAAAATAAGAATATGAAAAAGATAAAGGAAGGAGGAAAGAAAATGAATAGATGGATGGGCAAGGACATGTGGTTCCTACAGGTGTGTCAGTCTTAGGCATGATTCTACTTTATGGTCAGCAGATGGCAGTAGAAGACAGTGCCCACTCAGTGATTTTTTTTTTAAAAAATGTATTGAACACTTATTGACAGTCTACTATGGGCAAGGCCCTTTATTAGGAACTGAGAGGGGTGAAAGTGGGGAGGAGGATGGGGTCCAAAGAAAAATAAGAGTCAATTTCTGGCCTTTAAACAATTCACAAGTTGACAAGTACAGAAAGATTAACCAAATTATGGACATATATGTCATATAACTAAATTATGGACATAACGGGGTGAGGGTCCATAGCCTCTACATCCGTGAGGTCATGGCCCTGTCTGCAGGCTGAGAACTAGGTGGTTGGGCAGATTTTAGCTGCAGTACACTGTTCTTTGCTGGTGGGGTGGCCAGCCACTGCTGGATCAAAAGCCAAAGACTCAATTGCTTCTAGGTTCGCAGACAGAAGCTGAGTGACTACTGTAGCCTGCTTGTAGTAGTCACTTGACCCTCCGAAGGGCCTGGATGGATTCAGCTTGTTCTCATGTGGGGATGTGGGCCCAGTGTTACCAGATCTTCCATTTCTCATGACAAATCAAAAATACAAACTGATATGAAATTTCCTGATTTGTAAATGCTGGCACTAATTCACAGTTTACAGAGCACTGAGTGAGTCAGTCAAAACACATCTATGGGCTTAGAGTTGGCTCTTGAACCATCATCACTTCATGGTCTCTATTCCAGAGAGTCATCTGTGAGTTCTTTCAAGGTCTCTGCCATGGATGAGATCCAGACCAAGTGTCCTTTGAAGGAGTTCCTCCTTTCCCCGCCCCCCTTCATTCCCCATTCCTTATGTACAGCGATTCCCTTAAGAGAGTGACACTTATCAGCCTTTCTCCATGCCAGTGAGCCCTCCTGATCTCTCCTCCAGGAAGGAGTCACCAGGCTGGCCAGTCAGGGCAGGTGGCTGGGTTTCAAGCACTCCATTTCTGGTGTCCTTCTTACATCTCAGATACATCAGTTTGAGCATGACCCTAAATGTTCATTGATGTGCAGAAAAATATTCAGAAATTATTTTGATTTTAAAGGTTAATTTTCTTTTTAAATCTATTTAAAATTTCCCTCAAACATTTAGGTTACATTTAAAATATTATTATTCTATTTACATGTCTACATACATACTTTATTAATTATTTACTTGTTTCTTATTTTTTAATAGGTAGATCTGAAGGAGAATTTAGATTTTGAGTTTCTCTTGCTGATTCCTTATTACAACTATCCAGGACAAAGAAAAAGGATGAATAGTACTCCACGTTCCTTAAGGCCATGGAAGCTGGGAATCTGGTCCAAGGGCACTAGGGTGCCTGAGAAATGCAGTACCAAGAGGCACAGAATGTCGACTCAGGAAGGAGGTAGGAAGTTTCTTTCCCTCTTTCTCTCCTTCAGTGATCAGTACTCCAGGTGGCATAACAAAAGTCAGAAAAGTACAGCAGTTGCAAGGGCGTGTCTCTCTGAGGTTCAGCCTCAACTCTTCCGCTAAGCAGAGACGTCACTTTGGACACATTGCCTAGCCTCTCCATGCCTGAGTTTTCTTTCTGTGAAGTGGGAGTGTTCACATACCTCTGGGAGGTGTGGGGAAAGGGAAGATGTTGATCAAAGGGTATAAATATTCAGTTAGATTAGAGGAATATATTTTAGTGTTCTATTGCACTGCATGATGACCATAGCTTATAATATGTTATTATATATTTCAAAATTACTAAAAGAATAGATTTTTAATGTTCTCATTACAAAAAAGGATAAGTTGGTGAAGCGATTGATATTTTAATTAGCTTGATTGAGTCTTTCTACAATGTATAAATAGAAGAAAACATCACATTGTACCCCACAGATTTACACAATTACATATATTATCTCATAGAGCTATTCTGAAGATTAAGTAAAATGTCTGGCCTAATGTAAACAGGAGGTAAACAGATAGGTATTTATTTATTGTTTCTTTGATATATATGTTGACATCAGATTTATTTGTTAAGACCAACTGTAGACAAGATGGTGAGAACCAGCAAGATGTCCTCAGGAATTCCAGCTTCACTTATCCCACAGGGCTGACTGTGGCCCCTTCAGAAGTCCAGATACTTTTTATTCTCATTTCCTTTCCAGTCTCAATGTGAACTCTTAGCAAAGAACTGGATCCTTCTCAATCAGCTATTTCCTTCCTATAGTGCTAGGGTTTCAGAGAGGCAGAAGAAGAATAGAAGGGTGAGGGCCTCATCCCAGAAATCCTAGGGCCAGGCCTCTTCTGGGAGCATCAGATGCCTACAAGGTATTTATGGACTGACATCTGTGAGTGTGTCTGTTTTCTTAGTGTTGGTGTCAGGGTGTGTAGAATTTGAAAGTGAATGGCCACTCTAGTGTCTTGTGTGTTACGAGCTTTCAACAGGTGGCAGAAGAGTACTGTGAAGAGAAGTCACAAGGATTCACAATCACTCTCCAAAGTAGTGGGAAGTCAAGCAAAAAAGGGTGGCTTGTTGAGAACAGTTGCGATCATTCTGAAAGCAACTCATTAGGGTTGGCAAGTTAAGCTCCAATATGAATTCATTTAGAAACTAGAAAAACAAGAAGAGACCAGTCTTCCAGACGAAAGGAGATTCTGTGTGAAAGGAGAGACTTCTAGAAGTGTGGATGGCAAACTATCCCAAAAGCCTGAACGGTAGGGTAACATGAATGGACCTCATTTAGTTTGATTACCTGCAAGTTCAAATGTGGGTATGAAATGTAGGATCAGCTCATAGGGTGGCAGAGGAGTTAGTTACCTATACGATTTAATTGGAGAATTCCTGAATCTATTTTCTTCCACCCAGTTTCACTATTATGGTTTATCTGGGGTCAGCCTTTTCTCTAAAAGGTCACTATTATAATGCAGGTACAGGACACCCCTCCAGCCCCTTAGTGACAAAATATTAACTCTTGCTAACTGATATTAATTCTTCTGATTAGTTTATGTCACTTGGAAGAGTGAATTGTCCCAAGGAAAGAATGGAGAACAGGCTAGACCTTGGTGTTGCTAAAGCTAGTGCTGCACTCATGGCTAGGCCTGTGTTCTTGTGTTGAATAGAAACAATTTCATAGAATGCCAGCATCAGAAAAGGCACTTTGTGATCACAATAGGGAAAAAAAAATCCACTCTATAATCCTGTCTGAGCACAGATGAAACCAAGAGCATTGTCTAAAAATGACCACAAAAATGCCCAGTGTGCCCCTATCCTTATTGATATAAGTGATTGCTGCTGCTTTACCAAGAAATGCTTTAGTCAGTCTTGTTTTATACTTCACACCTTCTAGGTAAGAATTATTAAGATACCCAGTCATGGGATCCCAACAATATCCAACTCAGAGAAAAGTTCCACTTCCTTAAACTCTGTCCAAAATCACTTAACACAAGGTTTGGCAAGAGAGCACCTGATGTTCAGAGAGAGATGAAAACTAGGGAAAGAAAGTACCAAAGGAAGGGAAAGAGATGATGAAGCCAAAACCTCAGGGCTTTACAGTGGGGCCTTGAGAGGGCTCTTGTTTCAGTGTATTCAGTAACCAGAAGCCGGGGACCCTGCTTACACTGCCCGCCACTGACATTTCTCCTCTGATCTAAGTCTCTACTTAACAAAGAAGTCTGTGGATACTCTTAAAGGCTCCCCGTCTGGAATGGGGGTGAGTTTGTTCAGCTCACTCCTTCTTCTCCTTCCTGAGCAGCTGACTTATTCTGATGTGGTTTTGTGGTTATACAGTAAGCAGCACTGCTTATGTGGACATGGTGTACTTTCAGTTTCTGAAAGTGAGTCATGTTGACTTTCCTCTGAGGAGTAAGAGTGACCCTTGCTCAAAAGGACAATATGACTAGAAAGAAGAAACACCAGAGGCCACCAGTACCAGAATGTTTACCAATGTAGGCAGTCACTAGTTTTTAGGAGTAGTTTGTGTCGTCTTTTTAAACAAGGTAAACTAGGAAGAAGCATTTGGTTTTGAACCTTTGACTGTTTGCCAATGTTTGAAGTACTTATCTATTTTTACTCATCATTTAAAGTGATGTTGGTGGCTAAGGAGTTCAAGATCTACAAACATACTTAAATAAGTTTACATTTGGTCAGCCGGTACCTGATGCGAGAATTTCCAAGAGGATCACTTGCTAGTATTACATGTTTAATTTTTGTGTCTGTTAATGGCTTGTGATATTGGACTATTCATCCAGGCCCTAAGAAATCTCAGCAGGCCTATTAAGAATCAAAATTGAGGCTGTAAATAGTCGGCCAATATACAGAATAAGGGGTTTCTTGTAATCTAACTCTCCTTCGTGATCCCATTTGGTTAATTTTTTCATGATAACGTGTAGATCCAAGATGGGCTCTTGTCACCACTTCTGCACCTTTAACAAGCATTGTTAATTGTCTTATGTTTTTCTTGCTTAGCCAGGATGTAGCCTCAAGATACTTCCCGTCACCATGCTCCTGACAGCCACTACTGTCAGATCACAGTAGATAAGTGAGATGAAGCCCATTTGCATGTCTGCCCTAGAATCTCCATTTAACTTTGCTCTTGGGCATCCAAATCATAAGAGTGCCATTGTCCTCTAATTGAGGAGACTGTCTTTCTTTCCTCCATAATTAAATCCCTCTGGGTCCAAGAAAGTGCAAATAGAATTATTTTCAAATTCTGTATCACTGAGTCATCATCACTACCTGTTGCCTTGGTAAGTCATTTGTGCAATTGGAGAGAATAAGAAAAGCCCAGTAGTGAAGAAGCATGTATTAAATAATTAGTGAGATATTCAAGACAGTTTATATTTCATAACTTATAAAAATTGCTGTTACTTCATGGGACTGAATTTTCTTCTTTTCCCTCCCTCCCTCCCTCTCTCTCTCTCTGTCTGTCTCTTTCTTTCTTTCTTTCTTTCTTTCTTTCTTTCTTTCTTTCTTTCTTTCTTTCTTTCTTTCTTTCTTTCTTTATTTCTTTCTTTCTTTCTCTTTCTTTCTTTCTTTTTTCCTTCCTTCCTTCCTTTTCTTTTTTTGAAATGAAGTCTTGCTTTGTTGCCCAGGCTACAGTGATCACAGCTCACTTCAACCTCTGCCTCCCAGACTCAAGCGATCCTCCCACCTCAGCCTCCTGAGTAGTTGGAACTACAGGTATGCACCACCATGCCCGGCTAATTTTTGTATTTTCTGTAGAGATAGAGTCGCACAATATTGCCCAGGCTGGTCTATGAACTACTGGACTCAAGCGATATGCCTGCCTTAGCCTCCCCAAGTGCTGGGATTACAGGAGACTGAATTTTCAAGGCAAGGCAGGTCCCCCTTTCAACTTTTATTAGGTACGAGGCCTGTCATTTGGTAGTTGCTATAAAGTAGATGACAGCATCTATTAGGGTAGAATAGATTCAGTAGGGAGACTTACTAAACTCTTAATATTTCTGAAATTTAGTGTGTGATAGCTATTTGTGTTTCTTAATAAAATATATTTATTAAAATCGTAATAGACAAGTACTGATTAAATGATGTTCTAGCTGAGAGTCTTGGTTGCAATTAATAGGTATAAACTCTAGATTATATAAGCAGAAAAAGGACTTATTGAAAGGTTCTAGAGTAGCTCAGAGAAGCAATTAGAAATCTAGAAGATAAGACTTCAATCAAAAGACAGTCACCGCACTTCCATCAGGCTGGTGCAAGAGCTGTGTACTTGTCTGATTCTCAGAGAAGAGAGTGGAGGTTCTTTAAAAAAAATTTTTAAGGACATATCTATGCATATATACAATGTATTTTTTAAACTTTTATTTTAAGTTCAGGGGTACATGTGAAGGTTCATTATATAGGTAAACTTGTGTCACGGGGGTTTGTTGTATAGATTATTTCATCACCCAAGTATTAAGCCTAGTACCCTTTAGTTATTTTTCCTGATCCTCTCCCTCCTCCCAACCTCTACTCTCTGATAGGCCCCAGTGTGTGTTGTTCCACTCTATGTGTCTGTGTGTTCGCATCATTTAGCTCCTATTTATAAGTGAGAACATGCAGCATTTGGTTTTCTGGAGAATGGGGTTTCTTAATGTTCTGTTACGTAAACTCCCTTGGCCATAGGGTAAAGCCTATGAAACTCTTCTCAGAATAATATTTTAAAATGTATAAAGCAAAGTGCGTGGGATTACCAAGGAAACCGATTCTACTGAAATATGGTTATCAAAATAGTAAAAAATCCCAAATATATGCTACAGTAATGTATGTGCTTCCTTATTAAAGCATTAAATAACGTTAACTGGTGGGTCTAATTATTAATGTAACTTCAGTAGTGATGAGTATAAATGGATCTTGGTTATCCACAAGCTCTGTAGCTTATAATATCTGCAATGAGTGTTAGAAATATTATATTATCTGTAATTTCAACCAGTGACAAAGTCACAATTACTGCTTCTACAACTGTGTTTATTTTAATGCCTACATTCATAATTAAAGAATATTCCAAATTTTAGTTTGCAGTTAGTGAAAATAAAGTCATATATTTTTTTCTACTCATTTTCATGGATTTCTTCGAATTTTATTTATAGGCTCCAGGTTAAGATCTCCAATTTTAGACTGTGAACTTCTTGAAGGGGAAATTTTTGCTTTATTCAGTTTTGCACTTATGTTATCTCTATTTATATAAGTGTTGTGTGTCCTTTTACTACTAATAAGTGACATATTCCTTCTTCCGAGCACTTATGCAAATATCTGATAATTGGGGCAGGAGATCCCAAATACAGTGCAGATTACCATTCGATACTGATGATTCTTGGGTTATCTTGTGCAGAAAAGCTCACTCACCTCATTCTACAGCCATACACTTCATTCCTCTTCCCAATCACACTAGTGAAATTCTGTGGAGCAGTCACTCACAGGGTTCTACCACAGGACCTGACTGCTCTTCTGGACTGCATGGACAGCCATTTCTTTGATGTTGTCTTCTGGAAGGACTTGGATTTTACAATAGCGATTGTCTACCTAACCTTCTCTGAGTAAAGAAAATTCACTCCTTTCCAGAAAGTCACAATTATTTTCTCATCTCTCTGTCATTTTAATTGCTTTATTGGAGAGTTTCTTTCTGTCATCCATTGGTTCATGTTCAGCTAGTCGGCCTTCCAGCTGACTATAATTTCTTGTTTTACAATGAGGTTAAATTTGAATTGAGCAATTTGTACTTGGTAAATATTCAAGAAAAGTTATTATGCTAACATTATTGAAGAACTTCTTGATGAATTAAAGTGTGGTTTGTCCCTTTAACATCCCACATATCTGGTACTTGGATTCTTATATCTGCAGCTGTGATGCTTTAACTGTCATGCCTTGTTTCACAATGTATTGACTTCATTTAATAGTCGAGAGAAAATGAGGACTGAAAATGATTTATCAGATGGGATATTTCTTCTATTTACCTCTTTCCTGCCATCTTTATCTCATTATGAAATATGGAAAGTAAAGAAATACAATGTGAAATATCAAAATGTATTATAAGGAAAATCTCTTTATGTGGTCAATAAAATCAGAAACGGCAACAACAAAAAGATCTCACAATGACATGAGCTTTGAAAAGCTTTTGGATGTTACTGAATACTTTTCATCTTATTGATCAAAACATCTTTCTGAAAGAATGACTAAGTTTATTTGAAATCAGAAAATCAAGCCAGAAAATTCATTCTGTCCTGTTCCATTGCACTTATTTCACAAACAATTCTTTTCTCATTGTCTAGACACAAAGAGTGGCTGTTAGAGGATCTGAGGAGTTTGAACTGCGGAGAATTTGATCACATAACTGTTTGGAATTACCACAACTCCGAGGTGTATCGGAGATTGTTATACGTCTCGAAGAGACAGGAAACTGAGGTACAGAAAATGAAAATGACTTGTTAAAGTCATCTATCTATTAACAGTCAACAACAGAATTAGAATTCTACATTTCTGAACTTCTATCCAATTGTCTTTTAAAAGGGCAGGCACGGCCGGGCGCGGTGGCTCACGCCTGTAATCCCATCACTTTGGGAGGCTGAGGCGGGCGGATCATGAGGTCAGGAGATTGAGACCATCCTGGCTAACATGGTTAAACCCTGTCTCTACTAAAAATACACACACACACACACACACACACACACACACACACAAAAAAAAAAAAAAAAAAAAAAGAAAGAAAGAAAAAAGAAAAAAAATAGCCTAGTGTGGTGGCGGGCGCCTGTAGTGCCAGCTACTGGGAAGGCTGAGGCAGGAGAATGGCGTGAACCGGAAGGCAGAGCTTGCAGTGAGCCGAGATCGCGTCACTGCACTCCAGCCTGGGGGACAGAGCCAGACTCCATCAAAAAAAAAAAAAAAAAAAAAAGCAGGCACAAATCCATATTTATAGTAAAGTAACTTTTGCAGATTGTGCCTCTATAGTCTCCTTTTCAAAGTTTTTATTTTTCAGTTTTTCTAAAACCAGCTATTTATTCACTATGAATTCCTTCCCCCCAGCGCTAGGGAGAGCACTAGCCGTCAGTTCTAACTTGGAAAGCTGAGCCTAAGCTTGCTTTCTTTGGTCATTCTGGAGCCGTTGGTGCAGACTTTTGTTTCTCTCCAGTGAAAATATAATTCATTTCAGATGAATTGTCTATTTCTCCAAGGCATTCCTGTGTAACTTTGCTAAGAATTTATTGAGGAGGTGCTATATGTAAAGCCTTGCACTTCCACTGATTTGGAGGACTGGGATGTATAACTTAAGCTATTCCTAAGGGCTTTTAAGCCGAACAGACATCCTGGTCTTTTTCCTGGGAAAGGAACTACAGAGTTTCCAGACCAGTGATCTGAAACACTTCCCAGATATAAGCTGCTTTTGAGCAATGGCCTCGTAGAAAGAAAAGTTGACCTACTCTTTCAACACATTGTCTGAAAGTCTGTTTTTGTTCATTCCAATCACTTCATGTGAGCAAAAAATGAACTGAATTCTTGTCCTCTAGAAATAATTGCTTAAATAAAGAAGGTTTTATTTTTTTCTTTTCCTCTTCCTTTCTTCCTTCTTTTCTCTCATTATTTTGTTTTTCCCAAGAATGTTTATTGAGGTTAGAACCAAAGAACAGAGATAGGATATGAATAAAACATGGTTTTTGCCCGAAGGAGATAGACATGTCATAAACTACAATGTAATATTTTTTCTGTAATAAGTATATCTGTAAAATTTAATGACAGCACAAAGCATGAGTGCCTAACTACCGGGGTAATTAGGGGAGTCTTTATACTGTATGTGAAATCTAAACAGGGTCTTGGAAAATGAATAAAAGTTTGACAGGTGAGTTATTTATACTTGTAAATTAAAAATTTAATGTACCCCAAAAATAAGTGACAGAAGCCACATAAACAAAACTATTTTCTTATTACCTTAATTAGACTTGAGGGGAAAAGAAAACTAAGGTTGAGAACTAGAAAGTGATAGAGAAGCCCAACTCCAACTCTCAAATGTGGCTTTAAGAAATTGGCCAGAGACTCTGAGCTGCCAACGGTTCTACCAAGCACTTCCTGCTTCTAGGTGATCTGAAGTTTCTGACGGGAGGTCTTTAGAGCTAGTGTCTGGCTCTCTATCAAATATCGCTTTCCTAGCCATCGGAGGGGCCCCAGCTACTCAAAACTGAAATTGTTAGTTAAACCACAGCTTTGACTACTCAGCCCCCCAAGTCTCCAGTCATACTTTACTTGTTAATTATCTCTACTCCCACACAGAACCTGCCCTTTTTTTGCTGGGTGATGCCAGTAAACTCACCTCTGACTGGGATTAGGTTATATGGGAGGTCAAAGCCCTATGGGATTTTTAGAATGTTTAGCAGAGTATTAAAGCATCCCTGGGGGCTGCCCCTCATATGTGCCAGTGTGACCTACCCCCATCCTAACTCCTCACATAAATATGGTGACTTTCTTCTAAAGTTCACTTGCGGTAAATGGTTATGAATAAGTACACGACTAAAATGAACTATTTACTAGCTAATTTTTGGAGACATTTTACTTTTAGGACAAAAAGCCAAATGACAAAATAAAACTTCTAGGGGATCAATCCAGATTTTGTTCAATCTCCCCAATCTTCTATTCTACATCTATTTTCCATATATGTAATTATAAATAATTAGGCTGACAACCTAAAAAAAAAAGATTGTTGATTGTTTTGTACTTGTGAATGCCAAAAACATTAGAGCAATAAAAATTAAAACAATGTATACCTATGTAACAAATCTGCATGTTCTGCATGTGTATCCTGGAACTTAAAGTAAAATTAAAAAAAAAAAAAAAGGAAGTGACTGCAGATTAACCACAGAATTAACTTGAAAATTCTCTTCTCTATGTGTTCGGGTTAATTGATTTCTTTCTGTGAAACTTCATGTATTCTGTTTTCTTAAACTGAAAAGAAGTTTTAAAAGCATTGTTTTACATATCCAAGAAGAAAATGTAGTCAATGAAAACTAGGAATCATATTCTAATTTTAATTTAACTAATTGCTTAATATGCATTGGATAATTTTTGTTTCCTTATACCTGATCACTGCACACTTTTTATTTCAAAACGAACAGGAGGAAAATAGACACAAAAATAAATGCTCAGGCTCAGTTACAAATTCTATCTGCATTCAGCTGGTGACTTTAGATAGGGTTGATAATCCAAATCACTTGTGGAGCTTGGTAAAAATCACGCTCTTTTTTCCACTCCCTGACATTTTTATTCACTGGATCTGGCTGCCGTCTGGACATATTTATTTTGGAGAGGCATTCTGTGTGATTTTGATGCTTTTCCATTTTGAGAACTACCAGTTTAAATTGTTTTCTTTTTAGTCTTTGTGTCCTCTATTGTACCTTCTCTAATTTGCTGCTTACTGTTTATTGAGCAATTTTTATTTCCTTGTATGTATTACTTCACCCCTCCTTATTCCAAAAAGAACATGGAAAATTCAGAAGCGATAACTAGCAATATCTAGATATCCAGTAGTTCCCAGTCAGTTAGTTAGAACTCAGCATAGGGCTCCTTGGAGGAGGCAGAGACCCAAGAAAAATGGAAAAGTTTTATGTATTCAGAGACTTGGATAGGAGTGTATAGAACAGGTAGCTCATGGGGATGCAGGAGCTGTGTCAAGGGTGTTTCTGGAAGGTTGGAAAAGGCCAGCTGTTTTCTTGCTACCCCTTTTCTCAGGAACAAAGCAGGGGATCATGATTCTTACGGTAAGGGAATTGATATTTTGCCTAGTTCGCTTCTTGGTTCCGTGAAGGAATTGATGGTCTCACTGGGGCCTGCTGAATGGACTGGAACTACAGAAGAAGGGCTCAACAGTCTCAATTCAAATGGTCTCACAAAGCGTAAACTCTCACTGGAATGCCGAATCGTAATCCCTCTATCCTGGCGCACAACTGAGACCACCACCATGAATCAGGAAGTAAACATCTATCATTAGTGAAAAACTGTCCAAAGAAGTGAATCTGTCAAAAAGAGGGCACTTGAACTGAAATATTCACTCCTGTACCTGTATTCTTTTCTACTTTTAACTTAAACTTCTAATTTGAATGTACTCTAAACTTGAAATCCGGTGTCTCAGTTTTTTGCTTTCCAGACTTGGAGGAATTTCCCCAACGTCCCAATGCCCCACTGGGTTTCACTCTGCACTGGGTCTGTAGCTTTCCAGGAGTTCTATTGCTTCCTCTTCTTTCTTTCCCGTTTTTGCAAACACGGTGACACAATGACTGTCCCTCTCCTTTTATGAAACCACATAAAGTCATAACAAGCAAATGATCATACTCCAGCATGGACTTTACAGTTATTATTATTTTTTTCTATGTGTCTTGTGGGAGGATGGAGTGGAATTCATCTCAAATTGACAGCATTTCTAGTTGAAGCTGTGTAATCTCTTGCCCCTTTCTCATTTTTCTTTAGGTATTGGTACAACAAAGATAATCAGTTCCTGAACCTGAATAAAAGATTTGATGGACAAGGATGAAAGGAGATGTGGATTTTCAAAAAAGGGATTTCTCTTTCTCTTTTAACCTCTTTAGTGAGAAACATCCCTTTATTCTCAGAATTTTGAAACAAAATGTCATTTTGTTCTTTGAAAACTTGAAGTTAAATTTTATACAAAAGTTATTATTAGTAGAGTCACTACATATGGAAAAGAAGATATATTCATTGTAAGCAGCATTTCCTAGTGACAAATAGCTTTAAGATTTGTTTCAAACATAAAACACAGCTACCAAAGAGGGCAATTGCTGGATTGCAGTTGTATGGTAAGACCATGCTTCGCTTCGTAAGAAATTTTCACGCTGTCTTCCAAAGCAGCTGTACAATTTTTCATTCCCACAGGCCATAAATTAGAGTTCCTGTTGCTCCACACCCTCACCAGCATTTAGTGTTGTCTGTATTTTGGTTTTGGATTTTTGCCATTCCAATTGGTATATGGTGGTGTCTTGTTTTAATTTGCAATTCCCTAATGACATATGATATTGAAGATCTTTCCATGTATTTATCTGCCATCTGTATACCATCTTTGCTACATGTATACATCTTTTCCCTATTTTTAAATTGGGTTGTTTGTTTTTTAACTTGATATTTCAAGAGTTTTTGGTATATTTTGGATACAATTCCTTTATCAGATATTTGTTTTGCAAATACTTTCTTCCTGTCTGTGGCTCGTCTTTTCATTCTCTGAAGGGACCATAGTTTAAAAATGACATATGTCATGCAAATAAGCAGTATTCTTGGTTTCCTGGGAGTGCTCAATTAAAATGTTAGGAAAGGGGTAAACAGGGAAACTTAAAAGTTAAACTCTCTTAACTATGGGAACTTAAAGAGAATGATCACAGGAGCCATAAGGGAGATTATGTGAATTATCAAATTTTGTAGAATAAAGTGGACATCCTGCCAGTGTTTGGTGCCATTTAAGAGAGCCCCATCCTGGTGGGGCATGTACGCCCTTGTTTAGGTCTGGTGCTTGCGATCTTTCCTTCTGAAACCTCTATCTTGCACTTTATTTCATTCTTCTAAGATCATTCTCTCTTGATGAATCTCCTACCATTTATATCACTGAAAGCCTGCGTTTGACACCCAATGTGTGGTACTGAATCATGAGCTTGGGTTTTAATGCCAGAGAGATTGGGCCTTAGCACTCAACTTTGTGACTTAAGAACTGTGTGACTTTAAGGAAGTTGTTAGCATCCAGCAGCCTGTTTCTTTGTGTACCTAGCTCACAGTTTTACTGAGAAGATTAAGTCATATTAAGCATTCAGTGCATTGGATAGCACTGGTGCTCAGCAAATGCCAGTTCTTTTTTTATCCTCCTTTCTTTTCCTCTAGGTTCTGTCTACCTTTATAGCCTACACTCTTTTGTTTGTTTGTTAGATTAACAATTTTCCTTGAGTCTGAATATTCCTCTAAAGAACACTGTGAGCATTCCTTTCTCCCTCCTATTGACTTTCTCTCTTTTAAATGTCCTGTGGTCAGTCCCCATGTGGTCTTTTCTGGTCTCAAGATGAAGCTCCCACACAGGAACAATGGAGGGTATTTCTTGGATCTTCACCTTCCTTTTAGCTTTTACTATTTTTGTTATTTCTAACTTTTCTGCTATTTTTAGAGGCTCTGAATTAAGGAATTCAGTGATATAAGTATTTAATGTTGAACCACTATGTTCCTAGTATTGTGACAAACCTGTGGGTCTTAAGAGAATCAAAAGATACAAATTTTCTCTTCAAATTGATGATCTACTCAGGAAGAGAAGATATATACACACAAAATAGACTTCAACATTAGACAGCATGTGTCTAATGGTAAAGTGCGGTCAGAACATGAGCCGATGGCTTCGTGGTTTTCACTGGAATATCACATGGGTAACACCTCTTGGCTAAAGGAATTCAGGGAGATGAGGATGGGGTTGATAATGAGGAACAACAAAGAGAGAGGATAATTCAGTGTGTGAGTAGAGTTGGGAGGAGGAGACTGGTGATCTTTGGAGGATTATTGAAAGAAGTTGCTCTAGGCATTAGGGGAGAACCTAACCATCAGGCATAGGCTCCTGGAACAGGAGTACTTCTCCTTTCCTCCCCTCCCACTTTCTTTCTGTAATTTACTTTCCTTTTTTTTTTTTTCTGGTCATGAACATATATCTAGTGAGAACTGTGATATGCAGGACTTTAACCATGTGATTATTAAATCAATACTTAAAAAAATTCTACATTGTTACAAAGAGGATTTATGAAAGCTTACAAAGAGGATTTATGAAAGCTTACAAAGCTAAAAAGAAAGTAAATGAATAGGAAAAATAAGGCATTGGGAAAATAAATGTGTGGGACATTAGGTGGGTTCAGGGGTGAAACTAGAGCAGAAAATTTATCCTAGAATTTACTACACTTATTGGAGATGGGCCCGTTTAGGAACTGATATAATTGTTCACAAAGTGAATATAATTGTTCACAAAATTTCTAGGATTCATCAGGTAACAACCTGTGGTATAGGAGAAAAGCATTCATTCCTGATACTAAAGCCATGAAAAACTTTTTCCCCACAGTCTTTATAGATTAAAGATTCAGAATATAAAAACCTGACTTTGACTTTTATAAGAATTTCATTGTATCACAGGAAGGAAGAAAGAGAATATACACTAACCAGAACCCATCATACTCAATTTTTTTACATTAAAATTACAAGGTTTATTTTCAAATTGAATATATCAAAGACCCCCCCCCCCCAGCATTTCTTTATGACTCATGGAGCTAAGGAGGGGATCTCATGACACTCAAGAAGGGAAGATGGGAGATCTTGACATTCAACTTCAAAAATAATCCCCTCTCCTCTCTCACCTTCTGCTAGGGGCTGAATTGCTTCCTCTCAAAATTCATGTGTTGAAGCCCTAAGCCTCAGTACTTCAGAATAAGATTGTATTTAGAGATAGGGCAGTCAAGTTAAATGATGCCATTAAGGTGAGCCCTAATCCATTGTGACTGGTGTTCTAGTAAGAATAGGTGATGAGAACACAGAGTGAAATAGCAGACCCAGGTATACACAGAGAAAACCATGTGAGCACATAGCAGGAAGGCTGGTATCTGCAAGCCAAGGAAAGAGCCCTCAGAAGAAACCAAACCTACTGACGTCTTGGTCTTGGACTTTCAGCCTCAAGACTGGGAGAAAATTAATTCCTACTATTTAAGTTACCCAGTCTGTGATATTTTATTAGGGCAGTCCTAGCAAACTAATACACCTTGCAATTGCTCTTATAGGCCACAACGAAATTCCCCTTGCTTAAATTTACTGTGATCATGTTAATGTTCTCTTTAAAAACCAAATGTTTCATCTTCTTATTCTGATTTTCACAGTCTTCGAAAATTTGGTTCCAACTTGTCTTTCCCTACTTAAGTCACGCTATACAGAACTCGTCTAGCAAAATTGCTTAATCCATCACCCTCCTTCATCCCCAGGTGTGCTTTATACTTCATATGTTCACATCTTTGCTAATTCTACCTGGACTATTGCCATTTTGATCCTTAACCCATCAGTGTGCATCTCAAATATGCACTCATCCGCAAAGCTCTTGGTTACCTTAACTAGCATATCGTCCTCTCCTGAATTTTTGTAACATATTGTCATTTATTCATGTCTTATTCCTCTCTTTTGGAGGTAAGATCCTAGAAGGCACAAATCATGTTTTTATACCTATGTATGAATTTCCCAGCACAACACCTTCCAAAAAGAAGGTGATCCATTTCTTCATTTATTCATCCATACATTCTATTAGCCACATATTGTATTAATTTCAGGGGCTGCAACAGAGGACAAACAGATGTGGTCTCTGTCCTGTGGAGCTCACATTCCATTTGAGGCACAGATAAATGAGTAATTAAGCAGTTATGTTGTTGCCAGCATCTCCGATGGAGAATGATGCTGTGATCTATATCAGGTAGCATGCTCGGAGAAAGCCTTCTGTGGTTGTGTCATTGACATGTAAAATATGAATAAACCAGCCCCATGGCAGGGGATAAGCAGGGGCTCAGCTCTTGGGGCAGGGGTGATTTTGGGGTCCTCCCAGGGGTGAATTTGGTGTGCTCCAGACTGGCATACTGAGAGCGCTGTGAACAAGAGGGACGATGGAGAGGAAGGCCAGGGTCAAGTCCTGCAAGGCTTAAGTCCTTTTGAAGCTTTCAAAGAATATTAAGCAGGGAAGTGTTCAAAACACAATTCTAGCATCGCTACTGTAGAAAGGATGAATTGTCAAAGCGAAAGCATGGAAACACGTTAGGAGGCTATTGTGGTACTCAAGTTAAAAGTAGTGGCTCATGAATGGGGATGGTGATAGTACAGAAAGAGAGAAGTGGGTAGGCATAGGATATCCTAGAGGCAGAACTTACAAATGGATAGGATGTGAAGAAGGAGAGATATCAAGGATTATCCCCAAATTTCTGTCTCCACTAACAATACTTTTAAATTTTTTATTGAAAAGTAGGACTTGGGCACTAAAAAGTATCTTATAACACATACACACATACACACACACACACACACACACACACACACACACACACATCTCCCAGCTTTGCTAAATTACAGCCATCGGGGATAATCTCTTTAATAATTAAGTACATCTTCCAGAACATTTTAGTGCTTGTGTGTGTGTGTGTGTGTGTGTGTGTGTTCGTAGTGAAAAGAAAAAGAATGTTATTTAAAACAAAAACCAACTACACCCATTTCTACCTTCCACAGGTATAGTATAAATCTGTCTTAAGTAAAGAGTGTTTTGCTGTGAAAAATCACCTTTATTAGTGTTTTTGATGAGTAACCTGGTGAGAGAGGGGAAAACAAAGGGAGAAATTAATTACCCTGCATGGTAAAGTATGGAGACTAATATACATGGGCAGTCTCTCTCACAGGTTCAGAGGGGGAAAAAAGTGGGGGGACATACACGGAAGGGGCATCCAACCTGAGGCCTGAGGAAATTGTTGGCATGTAAGGCATTGTCTGTGGTGGAGATGGTCAAGGATCTTTAGGATAGCAATAACTAATATCTCTATAAATTTCTCAGCTCCTCTGTACTTCTTCCTAAACTTTCATTAAAATTTAATTACACACAACAAAGTGTTTTAGGGAATAAAAAGAAGGTTGGTATTCAGGGTGGGAAGGGCAGTGTTGGAAGGGGAGAACAGGCCCAAGAGTGAGAGCCAGGTAGTCATGGAGAGTCAGGCTGTGCAGAATGAACTGATGGAGGGACAGTAGACATCACTCCATTTTTCTGTCTTATGACCAAGGAATTCCCGCAGTTTGGAACTTGGTGATTTGAGAACTGGACTAGGGCCATTTTATTTGGGTAGTTAAAAAACATACTTCGGAAGGCTGGAATGTTTAGGGATCTAGGCAGTGAAATCTGATTGTGTGTATATTTATAATTGGAGAAACTTCTCATGCATCTCCAACATATTACAGTTATAGATAACTCTATCTATAGCTGAACATATTTCCTGAACATCCCTTACTAGGTTTCTAGACATAAAACAAAATTCTTATGAAACATTTCTGAGCTGTGAGTTGCAGTTCTTTCATCGCTTAAAAAACATCAGCATCACTGGAAAGGCATGGCAATGCTGGTAAGGGGCAGGGAATCTCCGGAATTTCAGAGTCTCAGTTGCCCCATAAATAAGAGATGGCAGAATTGTTGCATCACTTTTAAATTTGGATTTTTCATTTATGGCAGCTCCTGCATTTAATTATTCTGTGTCTGAAAGGTCACTAGAAACCAAGAGAAAAAAAGTAGTGTGGAAACTGAAAAAAAATGTTTAACCAATTTCCATTCAAACAAAGATCCCTTCTTGCATTTTTTTTCCCTTTGGGGAGGTGATGAGGCAGAGAGAGGTTGTGGGGAACAAGGTGGTTATTGTTTTTGTGAAACTCTTTGGTTTTGACTCTGACCTTTATCTTATAGTGGAAGGTAGGGCGTTCTGTATTAAATGGAAGAAACTTGTGGTTAAGGAGTAGAGAAGCAGTAATTGGAGAGGCTGAGATATGGTCTACCAGAGACCCCATATTGGCTAGTGAGAATCACTTAGCAGCAGTATATAAGCTTTAATTAGGACAATAGGGTGACTTGTGGCTGAATTCCAAGGATCAGTATTGTTGAGACATTTTATAAGCTTGAGAAATTTGATTTATTGCCAGCCTTGATCAATACTACTCTTTCTCCTCCTAGCTACGTTCATAATTCCTCTTGCTTCTCATTCTCCCAGTTCAGGAAAATGCTGGCATCTTCAGATGCCTTTAGAAAAGACAGGCAGGGTTCCTCAAGTCCATACATAGCCACGTCCTCCCAAACATGCCTATTGCCAGAAACTCTCTTATGTCCTCAGAAAGTAGGAGGAATAAAGGAAGAGACATAAACGGTTTTGAGATCAAGTTCACCCTTCAGTATTCCTTAGGCTTATCATATGTGTTAATAAAAGTGGGGTTCTCTTCTTGTTTCCGTAGTTGACTTTGGGAAACTTTTGAAGAACTTAGGTGGTTTTTGTAATAAAGTACCTGTTGGCATTGTGGGAACTAAACTACTTTGACTGTGTTTCCGTAATATTAACATAATATATAATTGTTGCTTTCAATCATTATAGTTTATTCTAGGTTCTGTATTTGCATGCTGACATGATGTAATTGGTTGAGCTCATTTTTTTGTTTTGTTTTGTTTTCGTGAAGATTCTTCCTTGGAAGTTAGATTTGTCATTCTCTAGTGAGTTATTCAGAAAGCACAGTTGTATTAGGACAGCAATTATTCATGAAAGTGATGATTCTGGCAACTTGTCAGAAGGGAAAACCAAATACCCAAATGAATAAATCTGTTTTCCCCTTTCCTACAAGTTCAATTCATCTCTATCCCACAGAATCCACTGTAAGACTACAGAAGGTGCTGTCCCTGATCCCAGCTGGGGAATTTCTTGGTTCTTTCCAACAATTATGGTTTACCAAGAATTGTCCTTACTCTGTGCTATAATCTATGTCATCAGTAACACTGTGCTTGTTCAAGGAGTTGTCTGCTTATGGACTTGTCTGCTTACCAGACTTAAAGCTCCTTGAAGACTTGGGTAGCATTTTCTTCATCTCTTCATCCTCGGGGATGGCACATTGTAAAGGAAGACTTTACTTAGGGGTGCCCAGGAGTTTAATTTGCATGCCCACCTCAGGAAACCTGCTATATGAGGGCAGACCAGAGGTAGCGTTTGCATTAGGATCTCCTGGGCTAACTGGAGAGAGACATTCTGGAATTGATGATACCAAATAAAGAGTTATTTAGATAGAGAACAATGACTTGCAGGATAGGAGGAGAGATGTCTTGGGAGATGGGCAGCGAGTGCCACTAAAATAAAATGTTGTGGTGGCTGGGATGCTGGCTTATAATTAGGGGGATCTGTTTTGAGTTGATCCTAGTATGGTGTTACTTTAATGCATTCTGGCCAAATCTTTGGGACTGTGTCCCAGATTCTTTGATAAAGAACGCTGTGAGATAAAACATTAAACCTCCTTTGGGTATTGACTTCGAGCTAGGGCAGGGGATGTAGGCATCTTATTGGTGAGGTTTGCAACTACTATGGGCTAGTCTCTCATTTCTGGTGGGAGTAGGGGTCCAGAGCCAAGTGGCTACCGTTTTACTGAGAAGAGCACCAGCTGTAGGGATAGAGCCCACAGTGACAGAGATCAGCATCCATTCAACAGAGCAGTAGACACTGGGATACTAGAGAAAGGATGAGACTTGGGAGCCTTGGAGCCATGTCAACACAGTTCGGAAGCTGAAGAGATCAAAGATACTTTAGTTGCTACCCAGCATAGGCCAGGAGGCTTGAGTTACAGCTACCTAATTGTATAATCATAGACCCCTTGAGTCAGGCAGTTGACTTGATAAACAGATGCAAAAGCAGTCAACTTTCTTAACAAACCTACCGTTCCACCCTTTCAGTGAGAACAAATAATTTGGTAGTTCCCAAGGGAAAATCATGCTCTTGGGCAGAGATGCCATTTTCCCATGAGGGAGGTGTGTTTGACCAAGTCTCTTCTCTGATTAAAAAGTCTCTTCAGATTAGATCAGATGCACAGTTGGGGTTTGCGTAGGGGCAACCCACAGGTGAGAAGCACCTCATTTGGGTTTGTATTTGAGTGGGCTGAGCCAATGCAGAGGGTTGTGAGGAGCCTAATGGGCTTCAGAACATCAGTTTCAGTCCCAAGTGACTGGTTGGCTGGCTGCCCACCTGCTGCTCTGTCTCTAGCAAAGCTCCACATTCAACCTTTGAAGGTGTTCTCACATGTAGATCCTGTTTATGTAGGAAGTTTGATCTAACGCCTACAGTCACCCAAGTGCTTTAATTACATACTAGAAGGGTATCCTCTTGCTCCTACCCACGTCTTAATACTGCACAGAGCAGATATGCTGCTGTGTTCTCTACACCCTGAATTTATAAAGTGGAATGACTTCCCACAAAACTGTCCATCTCTCAGTAGGTACTGTTCTGACCCGCTGGCCTATATGGTTTGCATTGCTGCCATGTTGGGAGTTATTGATTAAAAATAAAATAAAATTAATCAAGATGAATTGCTTACTTCTCTACATTAGATTTCTTTCATTCTGATGTTCTTCTTTCTCTCCTCTATTATCTTTATACTATATCCCTTTTTAGTAAACCAGAATGAATTGCTCAACAAATTTGTTATTCAAATATGAGACATCTTTTTGTTTACAAATTATTTTCTTGAGTTGCAACACATTTTCTTTAGAAAATGCTGTGGTAACTAATGACCCCAAAATCCAAGTGGGACATACAGGTTTATTTCTTGCTCAAGTTACATGTCCATCATTGACCAGTTGAGGCTCTGGTCAATGTCAGCTTCATTATGGGACCCAGGATGCTGGTGTGGCCTCTAACCAGGATGCCGCTGGGCTCGTGGGATAAGGAAGTAGGGCCTAGTGATCACGTGCTGTCTCTTAAAGTTTCTTCTTGTAAGTGAAAAGAAGCTTTTGAAGCTCCCCTACTTAAATTCCCCTAAGAATTCTTTCCAGGGTTTATTTGACCCAAAGAGAGATCAGTCCTTTCTAATGCTAGATATAGGGAGAACTGTGCTTTGAACAGTATGTTGCCCATCACCCCTTGGGGTTGCTGCTGAAGACAAGTCAGGTACGTCCCTCCAGTGGTGCTTGTCCACTGAAGCAGCATGGCCCTGGGTCGTCCAGACACCTCAGTTTCTGAAGTGGCTACACTCAGTCCCTGTGGATATGGCTTTAGCAGAAAACTCTTTTGGTTAACACACACAGGCACATCTAAAGGCACAAGCTCACCAATACTGAGGTCTGGTTGGATTCCAATAACTATTACTCAAAGAACCAACACTCAGTGTTCTTCCTTGTTAACCATTATCATTCAAGTGGCAACACAGTCTTTTTAAAGCCTCTCAAAATTCAACATGTTTTATATCTTTTTCCTGTAAAAATACTACCTTAGTATAGCAGATAAAATGTAAATGTTCATGGAACTATTTTATTTTCTTCCTGGTCACATAGGAAAATTTCATTTTCCAGTCCTCCTTACATCTAGGTGGAATCTGTGATGAAATCTACCTAGAGAATATGAGCCTTACCTTTCCCGGGCTTTGCTATAAAAACTTTCCTGTGAGATCTTCCATGAGCTCTTTAACTATGTATTTGGAAATAAAGGATTCCAAAATGGTTACATCGCAAGTTAGGAACAGCATGAGACTTAAATCACTACCTAGAGGGGAGCCATCAGGAGAGTGGTTAACCTGAATTGGAGCTCATCTACATGAGAAATTTTTATTTGGTGAGTTTCTGAGATTTGGGAATCTACCCATTGTTGTTACAGAGCCTATGCTTCTTTAACCAACATAGGTATTACTCAAGGCATTTTGCCCTCCCTCAATAATATCACTCAACTTCTCTGCATAACAAAGAGGAGCCTTTTACATGTATTCAACTTGAACTGAAACAGTTTGCTTTAGGGGGCCTTGTTTAATGACTCCCAGTCATTAAAGAGGTTGGCAAGTTACAGGACTTACATCAGTCAGCTTGGCTAAGTTATGCTGTGGTAACTAATGACCCCCAAATCCAAGTGGGATATACAGGTTTATTTCCTGCTCAAGTTACATATCCATGCCATATTCACTGTGAGACTCTGGTCCGTGCCATGTTCACTGTGGGACCCAGGATGATGGCATGGCCTCTAACCGTGGTGTTGCTGGGCTCATGAGAGAGGGAAATAGAGCCTAGTGATCACATGCTGTCTTTTAAAGCTTCTGCTCACAAGTGAAAAAATATCACTTCTGCTTGCATGTAATGAACAAAAGCAAATCACATGGCTAAAGCTGATGTCATGGAGGATAATACATAATCCTCCTACAGGGAAGGACATCACAGAAAGGGGAACTGGAATATTTGGTAGAATAGTAATGCCATCTATCACAACCCCCAAAGGACACTCTTCTTACTTTATGTCTTGAAAGTCACCTATTATTTTTATTTCATTATTTATTTATTTATTTTTGAGACAGGAGCTTGCTGTGTCACCCAGGCTGGAAAGGAGTGGCACAATCATGGCTCACTGTACCCCTAATCTCCTGGGCTCAAGTAATGCTCCTGTCCCAGACTCCCTAGCAACTAGGACATAGGTGTGTGCCACCACACCTAGCTAATTTTTAAAATTTTTACTAGAGAGAAGGTCTTACTATGTTACTCAGATTGGTGCTGAACTCCTGAGCTTAAACGATCCTCCTGCTTCAGCCCCCTAAAGTGCTGGGATTACAGCCATGAGCCACTGCACCCGGCCTATCCTGTTATTTTTAAAAGGTACAGATTAGGTTGCTGGTGAGACCTTGTTTAATTTAAGTTCTTTGGAAATATATCCTTCCCTAACACTGAGTCTGGAGATAGGCAAATATATTAATGGAAAGACAGGAGTGTAAATAACCCCAAACTTAGTGCTCCTCAAATAACGTTGTGAAAAAGGATACTCAACCGCTCTCTGCTCCTTTCTTAATCAGATGCTCCTTATGTTAGCCTCATGATATAACTTTCTTGAGCTGTATTAGTTTTCTATTGTTGCCGTACCAATTACCTCAAATTTAGCGGTGGAAACAGCATCCATTTATTGTCTCACAGTTCTGTAGCTCAGAGGTTCAGGGACAGCACCTGAAACTGCTTTGGGTCTCGCAAGGTTGAAATGAAGATGCCAGGATCTGGGGATGAGCTGGCTTCCAGGCTCGCTCAAGATTTTGGCCAGATTCTGTTCCACGCTGTTGTAGGACTGCATGATTTCTTTCCTTGTTACCTGTTGGTCCAGAGTTGTTCCAGTTTCTGGAGAGCACTTGCGTTTTCTGATGCACACCCCTAGCAACAGAAGTTGGAGTTCTTTTCATCCTTTATCTCTCCATGACCTTCCTTTCTTCCTCATTGCTCCTCTGCCTATGTTTTCTGTCACATCTCTCTGAGTCCTTCTGCCTCAGTTTCTGCTTTAACGGGTTTATGCGATTACACTGGACTTACGCAGATAATCCAAGGTAACTTCTCTATTTTAAGGACAGCTGATTAGTAACCTTAATACCATCTCTTCACAGCGGTACCTAGACTAATGTTTGATTGAATAGCCAGAGTGTGGAACTCTTGGGGAGACATCTTTAGAAGTCTGCCTACCTTATGGGTTTTGAGTATATCTGGGTGCCAGATAATTACTCAGAAAACTGCCTTAAACCTTTTCATATGGCAGTCAAGTCTGGTAGGTTCTCTGGTATAAAAAAATCTACTCCCTAGAAAGAAATTTCTATCAGCAAGGATAGTTCTCCTGACCAGATGTTGAAGATAAGGATAGAACTTTATACCTTTTTTCCCCCAGGACCTCACACAGTGCCCCATGTCCAGTAGACAGTCCGTGGATGTTTATTGCTGCTGCTGCTATTCTGGCTACTGATGAACAAAATTGGCCCAGGTCGCTTATACTTCAAGCAGATTATGAGGCCCTGGGCCATGTGCAGCAGAGTCTTTATAAATAGACTGTTTCACTTAGTTCACAGAAATGGCCACCACATGATGGCTCAAAACCTTTTCCTATCCCATCATTCAGCATCAACTTTGCTGAGGAACGGGGTGAAGATATTTGCATGTTGTTTACTAGCAGAAAACCTGAAAGTGTAACGTTTTCTGAAATTAATAACAAAAAATTTAGGTGCATTCTAGTGGGAAGACTCTTTTCTTCCCCACCCATATTTCTCTGAGCCCATATGAAAAGGAAATCCCACCTATCCTTCCATCCTTTCTAGGGAGTTCCTGAGAGGGGGTTTCTGTGTTTCTTTCTATCACTTGCATGGTATTCTCTAAGGGAGGAGGAGTAGTTAACCTGATGGGTAAGAGTCTGTTATCCTCTAGGTTGAGGCCAGTGTCATAGAAAGTATGGTTTGCTCTAAAAGCAGGAACAGACTTCACACTCTGTCTCCTGCACTGACCACAGCATGGAGAGGTAAGGACAGAGTACTCTCTGCTCTTCTTCCTTTTGTACAAGAGTTGCAGCTGGGTCAGGTTGGAGCAGGCCTAGAGTTGCCTTACTCTGCTGGGCTTTCTTGGCCTTTCTGTCCAACAGTTGATAAGCCTGTGGGGCAGCTAGTTGGGTAAAAACTCATGTCATCTTCTTGGTAGGCCATATTCTCCCCAACTCTGGATTTAGGAAAGCCCTATTTTGGCCTCAGCTATAAGCTGAGTGTTTTAGCAGGGAGCTCTGTACTACAGGAATTATTGAGTTTTCATTAATGTATATTTACTCTCCTTTTAGCTCACTGTAGATTTACTCAATAGTTAGTTACAACCCAGAGAAGAATTGGGGACAGTGATTTGGCCCATCTTGGTTCCATCATTATGAATATTCCTATAATCTTAGGGTAACAAGTAGGACATTTTTGGAGCACAGTAATAAATACAGAATCCATAGAGGAAAAAAATGACTAGATTTGATTACCATATTAGCTAGACAGTTGATATTCTTAATCCCTCAGAATGGTACAAAATGATGAAATCCTCAATTAAAAAAATGGTCAAAGATATATAGGTAATTTATTAAATAAGAAATAGATTTAAAAAAGTAGCCTCTTCTTTACACTGTCATTATGCTATCCCTAGATGATCTCATCTAGTATTTTTTTTCATTTTAATTTTTGTGGGTACATAGAAAGTATATATATTTATCGGGTACATGAGATGTTCTTATCTAGGCTTGTGGCTTAATACCACCTACAGGCTGATTCCCAAATTTTTGTCTCCAGTTCTGATCTCTCCTTAGAGTTTCAAATTAATGTATCCATCTGCTCATTGACATCTCTTCTGCAACAGCAAGCAGTCATTTAAAACTTACCATGTCTAAAACAAAGCTGTTGATTTCCCAGCCTCCCTGCCCTCCCCACAAACCTTCCTTCCTTTTCATTGTCCCCACATAGAATCTATCAGCAAGTTTTGTTGGCCCTACCTTCCATATTTCTTCATTCTGTTTTATTTATTCTTTCTTTTTTGGAACTAAACTAGTCCCTAGTTCAAACTACCAACTCCCTCTACTTCTACCCTCATTTCTTCCAACCCATTCTTGTCATAGTAGCATTCAGAAAACATAAGTCCAATATTTGTATCCCCCATTTAAAACCTTTCAGTGACTTTCTGCTTCTTATAGAGCAGTGATTCCAAAACAAAGGCAGTGTTACCTCCAGGTAACATTTAGCAATGTCTAAAAACATTTTTGTTTGTCACAATGGAGTTGGGAGAAGGAGCAAGGTCTCCTACAGGTGTCCAGTGGATAAAGGCCAAGGATGCCACCGAACATCCTACAATGCATAGTACAACCTCTAACACCAAAGCATTTTTCAATCTAAAATGTCAATAGTGCTGAGGTTGAGGAACTCTATAAAATCCAGGCTCCTTATTTTGGGCTATAAAGCCTTTTGGAATCTGTCCTGCCTACTTCTCAGCCTCAACTGCTGTCACCTTTCTTTTCTTTTTCTCTTCATTCTTTGCAAAGGCCTTTCTTCCTTACAGCATGCCAGGCTGGTCTCTGTCTCTGGGCATTTGACTTTGCTATCACATCTCCCTAATTTTTTTTTTTTTTTAATTAAATTGTTTTTATTTCTATATTTTAGAGACACGGGATCTCACTCTGTCGCCGAGGCTGGAATGCAGTACCACAGTTATAGTTCACTGCAGCCTCAAACTGCTGGGTTCAAGTGATTCTCCCACCTCAGCCTCCAGGAAGTAACTGGAACTAGAGGTACATGCCACCATAACCCGCTAAGTTTTCAACTTTTTGTAGAGACAAAGTCTTGTTATGTTGCCCAGGAGTGTCTCGAATCCCTGGACTCAAGAGATCATCCCACTTCAGCCTCACACGTGCTGAGATTACAGGCATGAGCCACCACATCTAGTCTGCAATAAAACTTTGAAAGAAGATTCTCCTTAGATGAAAAAAGATGACTGGGCGACTCTATAATGAGCCTCTCTGGAGGTGTCCTACAGGCAAGGCAGCTGCTTATATTTGTAAACTATAAAAACCTATTTCAGACAACTAAAAAGAAAACCAAACTTTTATTTATTTATTTATTTATTTATTTATTTATTTATTTATTTATTTTTAGGCGGAGTCTTGCTCTGTCGCCCGGGCTGGAGTGCAGTGGCCGGATCTCAGCTCACTGCAAGCTCCGCCTCCCGGGTTCCCGCCATGCTCCTGCCTCAGCCTCCCGAGTAGCTGGGACTACAGGCGCCCGCCACCTCGCCTGGCTAGATTTTTGTATTTTTTAGTAGAGACGGGGTTTCACCGTGTTAGCCAGGATGGTCTTGATCTCCTGACCTCATGATCCGCCCGTCTCGGCCTCCCAAAGTGCTGGGATTACAGGCTTGAGCCACCGCGCCCGGCCCCAAACTTTCATTTAAAGAAAAGAGTGAAAGGGATTTAAACCCCGGTTAAACCACTAGGGAAGAAAAGGCAAATACAATACTGAAAAAGCCCATTTCTCCCTCAAAAAGGAGTTTAAACTTTATTTCAGCTACAATAAGAAAAAACACCTAGTGAAAGTTTTTTTAAAAAGATTTAAAGTTGCCTTAAAAAATGTACTGATTGGGCACAGTGGCTCACACCTGTAATCCCAGCACTTTAGGAGACAGAAGTGGGAGAATCTCTTGAGACCAGGAGTGATGTTGTTTGTTTGTTTGTTTGTTTGTTTATTATACTTTAAGTTCTAGGGTATATGTCGAGACCAGGAGTGATGTTGTTTGTTTGTTTGTTTGTTTTTTTATTATACTTTAAGTTCTAGGGTACATGTTCGCAACGTGCAGGTTTGTTACATATGTATACATGTACCATGTTGGTGTGCTGCACCCATTAACTCGTCATTTACATTAGGTATATTTCCTAATGCTATCACTCCCCCCCGCCCAAAATAGGACCTGGTGTGTGATGTTCCCCTTCCTGTGTCCAAGTGATCTCATTGTTCAATTCTTACCTCTGAGTGAGAACATGCGGTGTTTGGTTTTCTGTTCTTGTGATAGTTTGCTGAGAATGATGGTTTCCAGCTGCGTCCATGTCCCTACAAAGGACATGAACTCACCCTTTTTTATGGCTGCATAGTATTCCATGGTGTATATGTGCCACATTTTCTTAATCCAGTCTGTCACTGATGGACATTTGGGTTGATTCCAAGTCTTTGCTATTGTGAATAGTGCCGCAATAAACATACGTGTGCATGTGTCTTTATAGCAGCATGACGTATAATCCTTTGAGTATATCTCCAGTAATGGGATGACTGGGTCAAATGGTATTTCTAGTTCTAGATCCTTGAGGAATCGCCACACTGTTTTCCACAATGGTTGAACTAGTTTACAGTCCCACCAACAGTGTAAAAGTGTTCCTATTTCTCCACATCCTCTCCAGCACCTGTTGTTTCCTGACTTTTTAAAGATTACCATTCTAACTGGTGTGAGATGGTATCTCATTGTGGTTTTGATTTGCATTTCTCTGATGGTGAGTGATGAGCTTTTTTTCATGTGTCCATTGGCTGTATGAATGTCTTCTTTTGAGAAATGTCTGTTCATATCCTTTGCCCACTTTTTGATGGGGTTGTTTGATTTTTTCTTGTAAATTTGATTGAGTTCTTTATAGGTTCTGGATATTAGCCCTTTGTCAGATGAGTAGATTGCAAAAATTTTCTCCCATTCTGTAGGTTGCCTGTTCACTCTGATGGTAGTTTCTTCTGCTGTACAGAAGCTCTTTAGTTCAATTAGATCCCATTTGTCAATTTTGGCTTTTGTTGCCATTGCTTTTGGTGTTTTAGACATGAAGTCCTTGCCCATGCCTATGTCCTGAATGGTATTGCCTAGGTTTTCTTCTAGGATTTTTATGGTTTTAGGTCTAACATTTAAGTCTCTAATCCATCTTGAATTAATTTTTATATAAGGAGTAAGGAAAGGATCCAGTTTCAGCTTTCTACTTATGGCTGCCAATTTTCCCAGCACCATTTATTAAATAGGGAATCCTTTCCCCATTTCTTGTTTTTGTCAGGTTTGTCAAAGATCAGTTGGCTGTAGATGTGTAGTATAATTTCTGAGGGCTCTATTCTGTTCCATTGATCTATATCTCTGTTTTGGTACCAGTACCATGCTGTTTTGGTTACTGTAGCCTTGAAGTATAGTTTGAAGTCAGGTAGCGTGATGTCTCCAGCTTTGTTCTTTTGGCTTAGGATTGTCTTGGCAATGCGGGGTCTTTTTTGGTTCCATATGAACTTTAAAGCAGTTTTTTCCAATTCTGTGAAGAAAGTCATTGGTAGCTTAATGGGGATGGTATTGAATATATAAATTACCTTGAGCAGTATGGCCATTTTCACAATATTCATTTTTCCTATCCATGAGCATGGTATGTTCTTCCATTTGTTTGTGTCCTCTTTTATTTCACTATGCAGTAGTTTGTAGTTCTCCTTTAAGAGGTCCTTTACATACCTAGTAAGTTGGATTCGTAGGTATTTTATTCTCTTTGAAGCTATTGTGAATGGGAGTTCATTCATGATTTGGCTCTCTGTTTGTCTGTTACTGGTGTATAAGAATGCTTGTGATTTTTGTGCATTGATTTTGTATCCTGAGACTTTGCTGAAGTTGCTTATCAGCTTGAGGAGATTTTGGGCTGAGACGATGGGGTTTTCTAAATATACAATCATGTCATCTGCAAACAGGGACAATTTGACTTCTTCTTTTCCTAACTGAATACCCTTTATTTCTTTCTTTTGCCTGATTGCTGGGGATTCAGCTTCTTCCTGGTTTAGTCTTGTGAGAGTGTAAGTGTCCAGGAAATTATCCATTTCTTCTAGGTTTTCTAGTTTATTTGCATAGAGGTGTTTGTAGTATGCTCTGATGGTAGTTTGTATTTCTGTGGGGTCAGTGGTGATATCCCCTTTATCATTTTTTATTGTGTCTATTTGATTAGTCTCTCTTTTCTTCTTTATTAGTCTTGTTAGTGGTCTATCAATTGTGTTGATCTTTTCAAAAAACTAACTCCTGGATTCATTGATTTTTTGGAGGGTTTTTCTGTGTCTCTATCTCCTTCAGTTCTGCTCTGATCTTAGTTATTTCTTGCCTTCTGCTAGCTTTTGAATGTGTTTGCTCTTGCTTCTCTAGTTCTTTTAATTGTGATTTTAGGGTGTCAATTTTAGATCTTTCCTGCTTTCTCTTGGGGGCATTTAAGCTATAAATTTCCCTCTACACACTGCTTTCAATGCGTCCCAGAGATTCTGGTATGTTGTATCTTTGTTCTCATTGGTTTCAAAGAACATCTTTATTTCTGCCTTCATTTTGTTATGTACCCAGTAGTCATTCAGGAGCAGGTTGTTCAGTTTCCATGTAGTTGAGCGGTTTTGAGTGAGTTTCTTAATCCTGAGTTCTAGTTTGATTGCAATGTGGTCTGAGAGACAGTTTGTTATAATTTCTGTTCTTTTACATTTGCTGAGGAGTGCTTTACTTCCAACTATGTGGTCAATTTTGGAATAAGTGTGATGTGGTGCTGAGAAGAATGTATATTCTATTGATATTGGGGTGGAGAGTTCTGTAGATGTCTATTATATCTGCTTGTTGCAGAGCTGAGTTCAATTCCTGGATATCTTTGTTAACTTTTGTCTTGTTGATCTGTCGAATGTTGACAGTGGGGTGTTAAAGTCTCCCATTATTATTGTGTGGGAGTCTAAGTCTCTTTGTAAGTCTCTAAGGACTTGCTTTATGAATCTGGATGCTCCTGTGTTGGGTGCATATATATTTAGGATAGTTAGCTCTTCCTGATGAATTCATCCCTTTACCATTATGTAATGGCCTTCTTTGTCTCTTTTAATCTTTGATAGTTTAAAGTCTGTTTTATCAGAGACTAGGATTGAAACCCCTGCTTTTTTTTGTTCTCCATTTGCTTGGTAGATCTTCATCCATCCCTTTATTTTGAGCCTATGTGTGTCTCTGCATGTGAGATGGGTCTCCTGAATACAGCAAACGGGTGGGTCTTGACTCTTTACCCAATTTGCCAGTCTGTGTCTTTTAATTGGACCATTTAGTCCATTTACATTTAAGGTTAATATTATTATGTGTGAACTCGATCCTGTCGTTTTGATATTACCTGGTTATTTTGCTTGCTAGTTGATGCAGTTTCTTCCTAGCATCGATGGACTTTACATTTTGACATGTTTTTGCAAAGGCTGGGACCTGTTGTTCCTTTCCACATTTAGTGCTTCCTTCAGGATCTCTTGTAGGGCAGGCCTGGTGGTGACAAAATCTCTCAGCATTTGCTTGTCTGTAAAGGATTTTATTTCTCCTTCACTTATGAAACTTAGTTTGGCTGGATATGAAATTCTGGGTTGAAAATTCTTTTCTTTAAGAATGTTGAATATTGGCCCTCACTCTCTTCTGGCTTGGAGAGTTTCTGCTGAGAGATCTGCTGTTAGTCTGATGGGCTTCCCTTTGTGTGTAACTCGACCTTTCTCTCTGGCTGCCCTTAACATTTTTTCCTTCATTTCAACTTTGGTGAATCTGACAATTGTGTGTCTTGGAGTTGCTCTTATTGAGGAGTATCTTTGTGGTGTTCTCTGTATTTCCTGAATTTGAATGTTGGCCTGCCTTACTAGGTTGGGGAAGTTCTCCTGGATGGTATCCTGCAGAGTGTTTTCCAACGTGGTTCCATTTTCCCTGTCACTTTCAGGCACACCAATCAGACACAGATTTGGTCTTTTCACATAATCCCATACTTCTCGGAGGCTTTGTTTATTTCTTTTTACTCTTTTTTCTCTACACTTCTCTTCTCACTTCATTTCATTCATTTGATCTTCAATCGCTGATACTCTTTCTTCCAGTTGATCTAGTTGGCTACTGAAGCTTGTGCATTTGTCATGTAGTTCTTGTGTCATGGTTTTCATCTCTATCAGTTCTTTTAAGGTCTTCTCTGTGTTGATTATTCTAGTTATCCATTCATCCATTCTTTTTTCAAGGTTTTTAGTTTCTTTGCGCTGGTTACATAGTTCCTCCTTTAGCTCTGAGAAATTTGATTGACTGAAGCCTTCTTCTCTCAACTCGTCAAAGTCATTCTCTGTCCAGCTTTGTTCCATTCCTGGCAATGAGCTACGTTCCTTTGGAGGGGGAGATGTGCTCTGATTTTTTGAATTTCGAGCTTTTCTGCACTGCTTTTTCCCCATTTTTGTGGTTTTATCTACCTTTGGTCTTTGATAATGGTGACGTACTGATGGGGTTTTGGTGTGGATTTCCTTTCTGTTTGTTAGTTTTCCTTCTAACAGTCAGGACCCTCAGCGGTAGGTCTGTTGGAGTTTGCTTGAGGTCCACTCCAGACCCTGTTTGCCTGGGTATCAGCAGCGGAGGCTGCAGAAGGTAGAATACTGCTGAACAGCGAGTGTTGCTGTCTGATTCGTACTCTGGAAGCTTCGTCTCAGGGGTATACCCCACCATGTGAGGTGTAAGGTATCTGTCTGCACCTCAGTTGAAAATGCAGAAATCACCCCTCTTCTGTGTCACTCACTCTGGGAGCTGTAGGCTGGAGCTGTTCCTATTCAGCCATCTTGGGTGCACCCTCCCTAACGTTTTTTTAATAGTACTTTTCACCATCGATAAGTTTCTTTTTTGGTTTGTTTACATGTTGTATTAGTTTGCTGAGGTTGCCATAAAATACAACAAAAAGGGTGGCTTAAACAACAGGAATTTATTTTCTAACTCTTCTGGATTCCAGAAGTCTGTGATCAAGTTGTTGGCAGGGTTGGGTTTTTTTAAGGCCTCTCTCCCTGACTTGTAGGTGGTTGTCTTTTCCCTGTGTCTTCACACTTTCTTCCTTCTGTACCTGAGTCAAAATTTTCTCTGCTTTTAGGGACATCAGAGATACTGGATTAGAGACCCCCTAGTGGCTTCATTTTAACTTAGTTACTTCTGCAAAACCTGTCTCCAAATATACTCACCTTTTGAGACACTGGGGTTAGGACTTCCACATATGAATTTTGTAGTGGAGGTCACAATTCAGCTCATGACTCATGTATATCATTTATGTTTTCCTTGCTAAAATGTAAGTGCCATGGTGGAGGAGACCTTATGTCTCTTGTCTGATACTATATCCAAAGCACTTAGATTGATAGCTGGTATACAGTTAGTACTCAATAAGCTTTTGCTCAATAAATGAATAGACTTGGTTAGTGATGATAATTATAGGATTTGGTTACTGATCACATGTGAAAGCAAGGCAGAGAACAAGTCTTGGATGATTCCCAGGTTTGTAGTTTGGTAGATTGAATGGCCAGTGTTACCCTTAAACATGATAGGAAACACAAGAAAAAAATCAGGATTTGGGGGAAAGCTTTAGACATGCTGGGTGAGAAATACTGGGAATATATTCAGGTGGAAAAATTAAAAAGACATGTAGATATATGGCCTGGAGTGGAATGAAGAGATCTTGGTCAAACACATAGATTTGGAGATCATCAATTTATAGCAATTAGTAATATCTGGATAGGAGATGAGATAATTCAAAAAGAACATGCATAGGAAGAGGCCTAGTATAGAAGCAAGGAAAATACTAATGTTTAAAGATTGAGTGGGGAAAGCAAAGTTTGGTTGAGAAGTGTTAGGAGGCAGGAGCAAAGCAAGAAGTGAGGAATCATAGGATCAAAGGGGAAAAGATATTGAATGGAATGATCACCTACCTCAAGGGATAAAGAATTTCTCAAAGACTGTTCCAAGGAATAACTCTTCCATGATTTACTCTTTGGAAAAACTGGTCAATTTAGTGAGATAAATGCGGAAATCTATATACTTCTCTTGCAGAATCCCCCAAAACATTAGCATAATAATGTCTCTGAGAAGTCTTGCTATACAGAAATACATACATTTTAATTTCCAGATTAAAGTTTCCAGAGCTCTTTATTTGAGCACATATGTCTCCCTTTTCCCTCTACATAACAACTATTAATAATAGTACAGGGAACTGGATCCCAAGGAATCCTGTGAAACAATGCTAACCCATAAACAATTAGGTAAACATTGAGAAGATTCCTTTGGATTTGACTATTAGGGGCCTTGTCTGAGTGGTTTCCATAGAATGGTGGGGTCTTAAGGGTGAATAAGGAGGTGCAGAATTAAAACAGTAGGCATAATCTGCTCCTTCTATAAGGTTGATTTCAAAGAGGAGGAAAAAGATAGGGCAGTGTCTTGGGTGGATGGTTGTGTAAGGTTATACAATTTTTTTTAATGGAAAGTATATGACTAGGTTTATAGATAGTAGAGAGATTGAGGAATAGTAGCAAGAGGAGTTCAATAATCAATAATCAATAGTAGAACAAGGTATACAAGGAGAAGGGAGAAACTAAGATCAAGAAAAGTTTCTTCTCTTTTCTCGAGACTGGAGAAAAGGAAAGGGGAGGCTGCAGTGGTAGACATAGGGTAAGAGGTTGTGGAAGCCCATGATAAGCTTCAATTTCTTAGACAAGAACATATGCTCAGAGTTTGTGTTTGGTTCTAGAAGAAAAGGTGCCCTCCCCTACTTTCTCCTCCACCTGAAAAACGTCATGTATGATCTCGTTCATGTAAAAATCCTTTCCAAATGTTATGATTATTACTGTTATGGTCAGGGCATCACCTCTTTTTTGTACTCCTATATAGGCCTCATTGTTCTGACCTCAATTATCTAGTTTCCTTCTGGTTTCTGCTTCTGGAGCAGAGATTTATTTTATGCATTTCTGTTTCCTACTACCTTTTACAGAGTGGAGTGTTATAAACATTGTGGAATGATTAGTAAGTCACAGGCAGCATCCCAATTTGTCCCCAATTGAGAATTCAATGAATTGCCTTATTTTGAATTGAAGAATCCTAGTACCAGGGTGTAGCTACACAATTCAGTTCTGTACACTTTCACTGGTAAATCTTATACAGAAATTTGTCCTGATTTTGTTTCTCTACAATCAGTTTTTATGATCCATGCCCAACTCAGTTGATTTTTATCTCAGATTACTCTACCTGGTTGTCCCAAAGTGTGTTATCTTTGTATGTAAAGCATTTATCATAGTGAAAGACATAATGCAAACTTAACAAATGGTAGTTGTTATTGTTACTATTATAATAGATTCAACAAAACCAAGGAGAGCTACATTATCAAAGTTGCAGTTTTGTATTTCTCAATTATCTACAGAGTCTTCTAGGTCCTGCCCTTTCTGTCCACATTTTCTTTAATATTTTTCCCTTATGAACTACTTAGTCACTTTTATCCCACTGTCTTGTTAACACCAAATCTCTTATTTGTATTTATTTACTTACTTAATATACATATTTATACTTTGACATTTTCCCTACCCAGTGTTTATCTTATCTTTCATTTTTCTTTATTTCAGGCACTCCAAAATATCATTCTTCTATTCATTTCTCCCCCAATCATCAGTTACCAATGAGCCTGAAAGCCATCATTGTAAAATTTCCATGTGTACAACAATGCTTATTTGTTGGGCACTTACTATGTACTACTTACTATTCCTGGTATTGAAGACACAAGCATGGTAAATTTTAAAAAAGCCACCATCTATATGGAGCTCATAGTCTAATGAAATACATAGACAATGAACAATTAACAATTAGATAACTAATGAACTTGTAAACATTAGTTTTTTAGGTGGGTCACCAGACAGTAGAAAACTAACTTGTAAGGAATGTGTGGCTTGGGCAGAAAATATTCCTGGAGGAAAGAAAGTATAGGCAAGCTGTAGCTGAAATTCCAGACTAACGAAATGAAGGAAGATTATTAGGTAATGTAGTACAATAAATCTATCAGGATCCACAATGGAAAGACTCAAAACATGATTAACGAGGCAATGTGTGGATGATGGTGGGTAGTTGTCAGATTTATGACCATTTTGGTTAATTCCATCACTATTGCTTGAAAGTAGCCTTACTTAAGAGTTGTTGCTGATAACCCACTAGGGATGAGAACTTGTTTTGTTGGGGTGTCAGGAGCAGTGTAAGGCTTTTGTAAAAAATAGTTTATGATTTGGATCTTTTGTTTACATTTGTAAACAGACAGGCATTTGCCATTATGCAGATGAAGGCAGCTCACTCCCTAATGGATTACAGAACCTCACCCTATTTCAGTAGAAAATGTCTATTGGGAAAATTATTAGTTCAATTATGAAGATGCTGAGCTTTTGGTGTTTATGGAATCTTCAGTAAGAAATAGCTACTTAGCACTTTGATATGTAGAACAAGAGTTTCAGGGGGGATTGGGAGTTTCGGCGGGGGAATCTTGGTTGGAGAAATAATATTTGGTATTGTCTTACCCAATGGGACTGAATGAGATTGCCCAAAAAGGTGTACTGCATTTTACAATGTTTAGAGTAGATTCCAGGTAGGGAAAGAAGTGACAGTAGAAAGGGGCTAACTGAAAGTTCAGAGGGTCATTGGATGACAGATCTGGTTAAGATGAAGAGTTGGCATAAGGAGAGTAACTGAGTGAGAGAAATTGAAGAGTGAAAAGTAAAAGTGTGTATTCAGAGAGTGGGGTGACCGAATTTAATCTTTTAAATCTGGAACTATTCTAGGTAAAACAGTTTTGGGCATGTCTGGGGGTGACTGAAAGTGAGGAAATGTCCTGTGGAAAGGACTGTTAGGGAGGGCACAAGAGTGGAATTACAGAGCAGTGATCATGATGAAGGTACAAAAAAGATTAAGACAGGGAGGGGCTTAGGTGTCAGAAGACAAGTAAAGATACCAGAAATGTGAGGCATGGTGAGCTATGGAATTCAGAAGACAATTGGTCCCAGCTTTCCCCTGGAGAGATGACTGTGGCGAGAGGCACTTAGGTTCATCTAGAGCCAGTCATAGCCTGGACAGAATATTGGTTGTTGAGGGCGTGGCAATGCAGATCTCTGTAGGTCTTCATTGCATTGGTTCTGGGGTCAAAGTTGCTGGTGTTAGACTTTGTACTAGGACTGCTGCATGGACTCCAGGAGTTGTACACAGTACAATTTAATTGAATCCATATTAGCTGTTACCCTTGAGGCCCTTCAAGTGTGTCATCCTGTGGGGTTTTTTATAAGCTCAGACTGGGGTTGAGGAGCAGAGCTCTATCAGTTTCTGGATGCCCTATGGAGTGGATGGAGATAAGGAGCTGAAAATGGAGAATGAGAACTATTTGCATCATGCGTTGAGTTGGAGGATTGAGCAGAGAGGGAATCAATACCAGGGATGAAGTCAGAGCCAGGTGAGGGATCAGAAGTCACTTCTAAAATTACTAAAACAAGGAGATAAAATTAGAGGGTTAGAATATCACATGTATCTCAGATATAAGATAGAATGGCTAGATATGGAGTGGGTAAAAACAAGGTATAGTTATTAGGGTGAAAGTAAAGAGGAGGTCTGGTTATATGGTATATAGTATATAGTTGGTTTGGTATTAATAGTATGTCTTCTTTTTTTGCAGAAAGCATACAATTAAAAAGCAAAACAAAACATGGCTACATTGGACAATTAACTCTTGGCAGCTTGTAACCAGTAAGATGATCTTGAACATTCTCTTTTGTCTATGGCACTCTGTTTTCTCATCTGTAAAAATTAAACTATTGGCTCAGGTCATCTCTGAAGTTTTCAGTAGCTCTGTGATTCTATATCATTTATTTTGTCTTATTCAGGTCCCAACTATCCTCCAGCAACCCCTAGGATTCCCTCTAGGGCCCCAAGTTATACTGTAGAGGTCCACTGCTCTCAGGCAAGGCCAGCTCCATTTTCTTCCTCACATTTTGGGTTGAAGTAACTGCAGAGATTTGGGGAGAAATAATACATATCCTTCTGAAAAGTGAATGACCTAATCTCTCTTGAACAGAATGTGACTGTGTTGTTTATGTTTTGTTTTATTTTTGTTACCAGGCAATCAAGATGGAGCCTATTGGAATGATATGTGCCAGCTGGGATTTGTGCCTCCTTACACTGGCAGAGAGAAGAGTGTGAAGCCTGCTTGGAGAAGTGGAGGAGGCTGAAAAGAAGGCAAAGAGTGAAAACAGAGAAAGGAGGGGGAAGAGGGGAGAAAAACACGGATAAGAGAATGCCATGGTGGTGCTGAGAAGGAAACAAGAGACTTTTTTGCTTGTAAAGGGCAGAAGATGGCAGAATCCTGCGACGCAGGGGCATCTGGCTCTAGAAATAATTGGTCACTTGGCATCCACTCCTTCAAAACGGTGAGCTTCATGAACATTCTTATTTATTTTATGTGAATATTGCATGTCCAGCGATGTGTTCCACCACAAATTCTTGGTGGGAGTCAACCTAATCAAAGTGAAGGAATAGTCTTTGAGAGAAGGGCATTACTTAGGTGACAGCTATCTGCTTTTATTTGAGAAGTAAGGTGGGAGGATTTGGATTACATATGGCCAGTTGCATTCTTTGTTTCTCTTTTGAAATATGAGCGTTGACTCGGACTGTGCAAACTATTTTCTTCTCATTTCTTTATTACCACATATTTAATGTGTATCAACAAGCTGACTCTTAATTGGCTGGCTTAAGTACAGAGACAGGATCCTATAGGAAGGGGGAGCAAAGCCATAAGCAAACTTAAACATTTCTTGATACCATTATGGCTCTCAATGGCCATCTTATATTAATGGCTATTTCTCTACATCACACACACACACACACACCCCTCACATTCAGCACTTGATATTATGAAGTGGCAAAAACCACAATTACTTTTGCACCAACCTACTAGTAACTCACTACATGTAAGAAGATTGTGGAGATGCAAACTTCTCTTCCCTTTGCCTTACTGGCTTCTTTCTAATAAACTGAATTTGGGTGTGAAGGTAGTCAGAGTGAGGCAAGGTTACTCTAATTTTCCATTTGAAAGATATCTCTATTTGAAGAAGACAATTCAAATGCTGTCTTTACCCATGTAGCAGCAAATAATTTTTACTGTTACTTTTATGGACTTCAGAGGGGCTACACAATCTCTCACAAGTCCTTGCTGACTGTGATTTTTAAAGGAATGTTATTTTGGAAGTGAAGCAACTGAGAAGTGACTATAATCTTCAGGGGTAGAGGATCAGAAAAGATGTGAGGTTGGCATAATAGCCTTGGGAAGATAAAGTAAGCCAATGAAGAGCTTATAGTTTTGAGCTGAACTCAAGTTGGATCTTTTATCTGATAACATTTTAAATATTCAGTGTTATTCTCTATCATTTCAAATAGCCAGAAGATAATTTTGTTTTCATAAGGAAGTGATTTTAAAAGGAAGAATTTAGGGAAAAATTTACAAGACATGATTCTTAGTGAGGGTTGGCTACTTGACAGTTACCAAAGTAGGCTTCAGAAAGCTTAACTGTCATGTATCCATCAAAGAGTGAGAGGAATTAATGAATTCTACATGAATTCAGTATGTTCTACAAACATAGGAAGATCTAAATTTCATATTATACGAATATTTTTTCATTTAATAATTGTTACCAGTTACCTCATGATTGGTCCACTGGGTTAAGAATTAAAAGATCTGAAATTGGGAGGAAGAAAGAGAGTGATGTATCTGGAACCATGGCAAAGAAAGTTTTTAAACAATTGCTTATTTATCCTTAATTCGCCATAATAACCATTACTGTTCTCAAATCTAAAAAAAAAAAATCACTTCTGCCATTTTGCTTCCTCTTCTACCTTTTTTCTTCCTTTTCTTGTACTCATATGTAAAATATTTCTGTGACAACTTGAGTAGTAATCTGCTTATGCCATTCTGGACAGACACAAAGAGATGGTGTCCCCATGTGTGGGAATTAGTCCCAGTGCAGCGGGAATGAAATTAAACTACAATCTCAAGTCCTCAGAAGAAATCCCTGAAGAGTTCAGCACCTGGTTAAAATCCATGTGTGCATATTCAGGCCTGACCATAGGCAATTACAATGGCTTTACCTGGCAGGCCTTATGGGGAAAGCTGACTTCCCCACACTAGACTTTACAGCCAATGCACTGCAGCCTCAGGAGAGAGTGGCAGTCAAGGACTCAGGTCCTCCAGCCAATCATGCTCTTTCACGTATTTACCTTCCTAACCCAGGAACCTTCATTCCAAGGTCTCTGACACCTCTGATGGAGGCGTTCTTCAGGTTCCTCTGCTGAAAGCTTCTTATGCAGGAGGAGGGAAAAACGTTGAAGACACTTTTCCACATTCTGACTCAATACTCAGGATTCTTCCCGCTGCTAGCCCTTCTCCTCTTCCCTCCCTAGCACTCCTCTTCTCATGTCTATGATGATCCATCTGACTCTTAATTGGTGTGCCTTTCTGTTGGGAAAAATGGAAGGAGGGAGTCAGTGCCTCCACCAGTTTTAGCCTCTTCTTTATGCCATTGCAGCGTGTGATGAAAAGCTGAATCCTGTCATTTTTGACTGGCTGTTTTAATAAGCTGCTCTGATACTTGGCCACTCAGCTTTCTGTCTCTGTCTCTCTCTCTCTCTCTCTCTCTCTCTCTCTCTCTCTCTCTCAGCTGAGTTTCTGACAGTCCCAGCTTTGGCTCTTTCTGGTTGTGTGACCTTAGCTGAATCATTTAATGTTTCTGAGCTTCATTTTATCATATGTAAATTTAGTTCAATAATACTCGATTAATTTCTTATGAAGATTATATGAGGTGCTTGTGAAAAATACCTTACCTGGTACATTGTGACTCAGTTCTTAATCAGAAACAGAAACAGAAACAGAAACAGAAACAGAAACAGTGGGTCATGAACCTAGGGTCCTCTAGGGAGAACTTGCACTTACGTATTTTCCTGCAATGCCTTGGATTACATCATATGGCAAAGCCCTTTTATGTGTAAATGTTAACGTCTGTTTACTTTCTTTGTTACCATTTTCTGGTTAATTCTGGAAGGAAAAATTTTTTTTCTTCTTGTCAGTATTTTTCTCTTATTTTGATCCTTTTTGTCAGATATGTTTTCCCCTAAGAGCTGACATTTATGTTGTACGGTGCATATGTTAACGTGGCAATGAGATATTGCAGTAAGATTACAGCTCCACAAGGGGGTACATAAATGACAGTCTCCCAACAGAAACCAGCGTAGCTGCCAAAAAGGAAAGCTTCAAGATTCTCAGCTTCATTTTCAGTTATGTCATTAGAACAAATACGTCCTCTAATGGCAGAAGGAACTTCAGATAAGGATCTGTAGGTGATATAGGATATCACTCAGCTACTCACAGACCTAAACAAGGCAACGTTTCCCAAGATGATAATTGATCTGTGAAAGGTACTAGAAATGACTAAATTTATTGCCCCATATCATCCTTTATGATCTCATATGTCAGGGAAAAGCCCAATGTCAGAAACCCAGATTGTGCTGGTGTCGTCAGGCAGAAGCTCGAGCATGAGCTCACAGGTATCTGGAAAACTTTGCCCAAACTGGGACAGAGCAGGCCACTTTCCTTTAAGCCAAACTTTATAAAGAGGCTTTTTGCTAAGTTTATTGTTAGATTTACTCCGTTTTGAGTTTATTTTCAAGTGGTATTGCACTTGAGGTTGGCGCTAAGTTGCCCTTAATAATTCTCTGATCTTGATGTTGACTTGCCTCACCATAAGAAGACTGAGTCTAAGAAGAGGGAGATCTCAGTTCATGGGTCAGAAAATTGACTATTTCCATCACATGTGAGACATTTAGGTACTGAGGGAAGAAGTGAACTTTTTCCAGTTCTGGCAAAGTCTTGTTTAGACCAATGAGCTCATGCTAGTGAGTCTTTCGTGACAAATATGAGCACCATCTGGATTCCTGACATTAGCCTTGTTCCTCGTCTCTGAGATCAACCATCAAAACAAGCAAGTGCTATCCAGAAGTGTTTGTGTGTGTTGGGGAAGGGGGAGTAGGATTCCTGACACACGTTACATATGGTTTCTCATAAGGTGCCCGGGAGAGTTCAGCCCCAGTTGCCCACACTGATAACCCACTTGTTAATATATTCCTTATCGGCTTTTCTCTTTTCCTTGTTTCGTTTTTCCCACTTTCTCACTTGTGTTTCTTAGATCACCTCTCAAAATAAACTACTTGTACCCAACTGCTTGTTTCAGTGTCTGCTTTTGGGTAACTCTAATACAGAACCATTTAAAAAAAATCCTTGAAGGATGAAAATCTAACACAGAAATGTGTTGATACTACATGTACAATCCAGATTTTGGTAAGATGAAAAATAATAAATAAGCCAAAAACCAAATAAACAGTTGCTACATGGTTGTCAAAACAGATGTACACACGCACACACACATGCACACACACGCACACACACACATCCCCCACTCAGATTGTCTAAACAAGTGGAAGATAACTTGAGTAAAAGCAAATAACTTGATGAGACACAAAGTCAGAAAATAGAAAATTTTCTTCATATCATAAACAAACTGAAGATGACAAATTAGAAGTTGTGGACTACAGTCAAGAATGACCACAGTCAAAAAAGAAATAAAACGCACTTGGAGTCGGGGGGGATTTACTACAACCAAGATTTAATGTGACCGGAATGAGCTAGCACAACTAGAGTTGTATAGTGACATACCATGTACAATGGTATGTATAATGACATAATGTATGTGTTTTGTAAACTGTAAGCTGAAATTCATACTCAAGGTATTATTTTCAATAGATTGCCTAAAGGAATGTCTGCAAATGAAGTGGATGGCTGTGAAGGAAAAATACTGCATTAAGATTTTTATCTTAGTTTTTCTGAACTTTTTGACATTTGAGAAATCAATTTCTCTCTGTGTGTGTTTCCCTGCCCTAACCCATAAAATCAATATGAACTCAAATTTGAAAATGGATATGAAAAGACTGAAAAATATAAAATTATGTGCAAATGTTAGAGTTTTTTATTTAAAAAGACGTGGGATATGATAGTTGGTGTTTACTACTCTCAACTTCTTTTGGGCCTTAAGGATGTGGTGTATACCTTAAGCATTACCAAACCCAGAATTCTCTGAGAGACAAAGGGTACACATACCTTAGTTTATTCATTCACTTATAATTCTTGTACAATTAAATGTCTTTTTTGAAGAGGCTGATGTCAGATTCCCTTTTCTTACAGTAAGCCCCAAACACAAGCATTTTTTCATCTCAGGATAGCTTAACAAACCAATAGCTTGTACTCTGAAAATCTGACAAGGTTCTGAGTTAGCCCAAGTACTCTGAGGAAGGTGTACTCTTGATGGCATCTATTTCTCCTAGATTCTTCTAGGAGATCTTTGATTGTGGATTCCTATAATATGCCCAGAATTGTGAAATGTATAATGGACTATGCAACAGAATTATGAAGGAGTTTCTTCCTTCAAGGAGCTTATAGTGTAGCCTGGAAAGTAGGGAGCAAAAGTACATCTATGCAATTCATAGAAACAAACAAAAGTCAGTAGTAATTTATGCACCTATTGAGAATCTTTTATAGGCATACTGTAGGTGTTTTGGAGGAAAAATAATCCAATGTGTCTTTGAATACTACATAATAGTAATTATGTCAATTCTGGGGGCCAGAACTGTTCATACTATTCAGTGGTATCCTTTCACATTATTTTACCAATCATCTGGTAGAGTGAGAGGTGAATGTCACAAATAATTCCCCTTCTTCATTCTTCTTTTTTCTCCACACCCCAGTGAAGAAAAACCCCTTCTATCTCTAAAATTCTCATGAAAACCCAGCAAAACAGTCCAGTGATATTGCTAAGATTAGTAACCCAACCCCTGCTTGACTGGTACATTTCTAAACCACATATGTCAAGGTCAATTTTGCATATAGGTCAGTGTGTGGTTTCCTGCACTGTGGCCGTTCCGGGGAGAGAAAGCAGGACTCTTTTCTCATGAAGAAACGTGCTCACTGAAGAAAACACTGGGTAAAGATGATGGGATGAGAAAACACAGGAAAACCTGAAGGTCATCTTATTCATACGAAAATCCTCCCATTTGGTCACTGTCCCTCCCAGGCTGTGGCTCTTGTTCTGAGTGAGCTGTTCCTTTTCTAGATGAACAGGCTCCAGGCCAGAGAAAGGATGGTGTGACAAAGTGGGGTAAGTGAGGAGACAGCAGTCATCCTGTGATCCTGTGTGGGCTGAATGTCCATTTCCTAGTGGTTCTTATATTAATAGGGTCAAGGATTGCTGCTAAGATACCCTTAAGAACTGAGGGAGCAGGAAAGAGATCTTCAAGGGATATCTTCATGGGCTGGTAGAGGAATTTTGGAGAGGAAGGCAGGAGATAAGGTCATGGTGACTGCTAAGGGGAGGATTGTTGATTGTCAGTCCCTGTGTGGTAGACCTTGGAAATGGTGTAGGGGTGTTCTCTTATTGGAATATTATACCCCTTAGTCAATTTAAGAGAAGGGCTGATTTTAAAGAAAGAAACTGGTATATTTTTTAACACGACTTTGTGCTCAGAAGAAAACTTTGATGATATTCTATTAGGTAATCTCTCCCACACAGAAGCAGTATAAGGTAATGGTTAAATTTCTAGAGTCTTGAGCTAGATGGTATGATTTAATAATCTGTTTCCACCACTTACTAGCTGTGCAACCTTGGGAAATTTACTTAAACTCTCTGTACCTCAGTTTCCTCATACGTATAATGGAAATAATAAAAAATCTATCTCACAAAGTATTGCAAAGATTAAGTGAGTTAAAAGATGCAAAATGTTTGACACATGGTAAGCACTCAATAGTTGTTTCCCATGGAAATTACATGCAAACTGACCCCTAGCCCAGGCTGCATAGCCTAGCAATGCAACACATGGATTTTGTACTTAGACTGGATCTAGGGTCAGCCCACTTGTGCCTCTTGCTGGCTATGTGATCTAGGTCAAATTATTTATTTTTATTTTGTTTTTAATTTTCCCAGCCTCTGGTAACCATCCTTCTACTTTCTATCTCCATAAGTTCAATTGCTTCAATTTTTAGCTCCCACAAATAAGTGAGAACATGTGATGTTTGTCTTTCTATGCCTGGCTTATTTCACTTAGTGTAATGAGGTGCAGTTCCATCCATGTTGTTGCAAATGATAGGATCTCATCCTTTTTTTTTTATGGCTAAATAGTACTATGTTGTGTATAAGTACCACATTTTAATCCATTCATCTGTTGATGGATACTTAGGTTGCTTCCAAAATTTTGCCTATTGTGGACAGTGCTGCAACAGACATGGGAATGCAAATATCTTTTCAGTATACTGACTTCCTTTCTTTTGGGTATATACCCAGCAGTGGGATTGTTGGATCATATGGTAGTTCTATTTTTAGTTTTTGAGGAACTTCTAAACTGTTCTCCATAGTGGTTGTACTAATTTACATTCCCACCAACAGTATAGGAAGGTTCCCTTTTCTCCACATCTTCATCAGCATTTGTGATTGCCTGTCTGGTGTATATAAGACATTTTAACTGGGGTGAGATGACATCTGATTGTAGTTTTGATTGGTATTTCTCTGATGATCAATGATGTTGGGTACCTTTCTATATGCTTCTTTGACATTTGCATGTTTTCTTTTAGAAATGTCCATTCAAACCTTTTGTCCATTTTAAAATCAGATTATTAGATTTTTTTCTTATAGAGTTGTTTTAGCTCCTTATGTATTTTGGTTATTAATCAAATGGATAGTTTGCAAATATCTTCTCCCATTCTGTGGATTGTCTCTTAGCTTTGTTTATTGTTTTCTTTGCTGTACAGAAGCTTTTTTGCTTGATCTGATCCCATTTGTCCATGTTTGCTTTGGTTGCCTCTGCTGTGGGATATTACTCATGAAATTTCCACTCAGACTGATGTCCAGGAGAGTGTCTCCAATGTTTTCTTGTAGTAGTTTCATAGTTTGAGGTCTTCGATTAAAGTCTTTAGTCCATTTTGATCTGATTTTTGTACATGGCAAGAGATATGGGTCAAGTGTCATTATTTTGCATATGGATATTTAATTTTCCCAGTCTCAGTTGAAGAGACTGTCTTTCCCTCAGTGCATATTCTTGGCATATTTGTCAAAAATGAGCTCATTGTAGGTGTGTAGATTTGTTTTAGAGTTCTCTATTCTGTTCGTTGTCTATGTGTCTGTTTTCATGCTACTACCATGCTGTTTTTGTTACTATAGCTCTGTAATATAATTTGAAGTCAGATAATGTGATACCTCCAGTTTTGTTCCTTTTGCTTAGGATGATTTCAGCTATTCTGGGCCTTTTGTGGTTCCATATAAATTTCAGGATTTTTTTCTATTTCTGTGAAGAATGTCATTGGTATTTTGATAGAGATTACATTGAAACTGTAGATTACTTTGGATAATATGGACATTTTAACAATATTGATTATTCCAATCCATGAACATGGAATATCTTTCCATAGTCCTCTTCAGTTTCTTTCATCTGTATTTTGTAGTTTTTATTATAGCAATCTTTCACTTCTTTGGTTAATTCCTAGGTATTTAATTTTATGTGTGGCTGTTGTTAATGGGATTACTTTTTAAATTTCTTTTTTAGATTGTTCACTGTTAGCATATGGAAATGCTACTGATTTTTGTATACTGATTTTGTATCCTGCAAATTTACTGAATTCGTTTATTAGTATTAATAGTTTTTTGGTGGAGTATTTAGGTTTTTCCAAATGTAAGATTATATCCTCTGCAATCAAGGATAATTTGACTTTTCCCTTTCCAATTTTCCTTTATTTCTTTCACTTGTCTGGTTGCTTTTGCTAGGATTTCCAGTACTATGTTGAATAACAGAGGTGTAAGTAGAAATCCTTCACATGTTCCAGGTATTAGAGGAAAGACTTGCAGTTTTTCCCTGTTCAGTATGATACTACCTGTGGGTTTTTGCATACGGATTTTATTATGTTAAGGTATGTTTCTTCTATATCCAGTTTTTTTTTTATTATTATACTTTAAGTTCTAGGGTACATGTGCACAATGTGCAGGTTTGTTACATATGTATACATGTGCCATGTTGGTGTGCTGCACCCATCAACTCATCAGCACCCATCAACTCGTCATTTATATCAGGTATAACTCCCAGTGCCATCCCTCCTCCCACCCCCCTCCCCACAATAGGCCCTGGTGTGTGATGTTCCCCTTCCCGTGTCCAAGTGATCTCATTGTTCAATTCCCACCTCTGAGTGAGAACATGCGGTGTTTGGTTTTCTGTTCTTGTGATAGTTTGCTGAGAATGATGGTTTCCAGCTGCATCCATGTCCCTACAAAGGACATGAACTCACCCTTTTTTATGGCTGCATAGTATTCCATGGTGTATATGTGCCACATTTTCTTAATCCAGTCTGTCACTGATGGACATTTGGGTTGATTCCAAGTCTTTGCTATTGTGAATAGTGCCGCAATAAACATACGTGTGCATGTGTCTTTATAGCAGCATGACTTATAATCCTTTGGGTATATCTCCAGTAATGGGATGACTGAGTCAAATGGTATTTCTAGTTCTAGAGCCTTGAGGAATCGCCACACTGTTTTCCACAATGGTTGAACTAGTTTACAGTCCCACCAACAGTGTAAAAGGGTTCCTATTTCTCCACATCCTCTCCAGCACCTGTTGTTTCCTGGTTGTTTAAAGATTGCCATTCTAACTGGTGTGAGATGGTATCTCATTGTGGTTTTGATTTACATTTCTCTGATGGTGAGTGATGAGCATTTTTTCATGTGTCTGTTGGCTGTATGAATGTCTTCTTTTGAGAAATGTCTGTTCATATCCTTTGCCCACTTTTTGATGGGGTTGTTTGTTTTTTTCTTGTAAATTTGTTTGAGTTCTTTGTAGGTTCTGGATGTTAGCCCTTTGTCAGATGAGTAGTTTGCAAAAATTTCTCCCATTCTGTAGATTGCCTGTTCACTCTGATGGTTGTTTCTTTTGCTGTGCAGTAGCTCTTTAGTTTAATTAGATCCCATTTGTCAATTTTGGCTTTTGTTGCCATTGCTTTTGGTGTTTTAGACATGAAGTCCTTGCCCATGCCTGTGTCCTGAATGGTATTGCCTAGGTTTTCTTCTAGGGTTTTTATGGTTTTAGGTCTAACATTTAAGTCTCTAATCCATCTTGAATTAATTTTCATGTAAGGAGTAAGGAAAGGATCCAGTTTCAGCTTTCTACTTATGGCTGCCAATTTTCCCAGCACCATTTATTAAATAGGGAATCCTTTCCCCATTTCTTGTTTTTGTCAGGGTTGTCAAAGATCGGATGGCTGTAGATGTGTGGTATAATTTCTGAGGGCTCTGTTTTGTTCCATTCATCTATATCTCTGTTTTGGTACCAGTACATGCTGTTTTGATATATCCAGTTTTTTAAGAGTTTTACTATGAAGGAATATTTAATTTTATCAAAAGTTTTTCAGCATCAGTTGAAAAGATAATGTGGTTTTTGTCTTTCATTTTCTTCATGTGATGTGTCATATTGATTGATTTGTTTATATTGAGCATTTTTTTTTCATTCCAGGAATAAATCCTACTTGGCCAAGATAAACAATCTCCTTGATGTATTATTGAATTGAGTTTGCTAGTATTTTGTTTAGGATTTTTGCATCAGTATTTGTCAGAGATATTGGCCTGTAGTTTTGTTGTTTTGGATGTATCTTTGTTTGGTTTTCGTATCAGGGTAATACTGCCTTCATAGAATTAGTATGGAAGTATTCCCTCCTCCTGTATTTTTTTGAATTAGTTTGTGTAAGATTGGTATTCTTTTAATGTTTCATGGAATCAGCAGTGAAGTCATTGAGTCCCATGCTTTTCTTTACTAAGAGATTTTTAATTACAGCTTTGATTTCATTACTTGTTATGGTCTGTTCAGATTTTGGATTTCTTCCTGGTCCAATCATGGTAGGTTGTATGTGTCTAGAAATTTGTCTATTTCTTCTAGGTTTTCCAATTTATAGTATATAGTTGTTCAGCCACTAATGATCCTTTGAATTTATGTAGTATCAGTTATAATGTTTCCTTTTTCATCTCTGATTTTATTTTTATCTTGTTTCTTATTTTTAGTCTGGCTAAAGATTTGTCCATTTTGTTTAACTTTTCAAAGAACTAACTTTTGTTTTATCTTATGATCTTTGTATTGTTTTCATCTTTTAAATTTTATTTATTTCTCTTCTGATCTTTATTATTTCTTCTACTAATTTTGGATTTGTTTTGCTCTTGCTTTTCTAGTTACTTAAGATGCATTGTTTGGTTGTTTATGTGAAGTTTTCTTTTTTCTTTTTTGATCAGGCTCATATAAGTTTCCCTCTTAGTGCTACTTTTGCTGTATCCCATAGGTTTTGATATGTTGTGTTTCCATTATCATTTGTTTCAAGAAATTTTTCAATTTCCTTCTTAATTTCTTCATTGATCAACTGGTCATTCAGGAGCATATTGTTTAGTTTCCTCATGTTCGTACAGTTCCAAAATTCCTCTTGTTATTGACTTCTAGTTTCATTCCCTTGTGGTCAGAAAAGATGTTTGGTACTATTTTAATTTTTAAAAACATTTTAAGACTGTTTTATAACCTAACATATGGTCTGTCCTTGAGAATGATCCATGTGCTGAGGTAAGCAATGTGTATTCTTTAGCCATTGGATAAAACGTTCCATAAATATCTGTTAGATCCATTTGATCTATAGTGTAGATTAAGTTCAAATGTTTCTTTGTTGATTTTCTGTCTGGTAGACACATCCAATGCTGAGAGTGGATTGTTGAAGTCTCCAGTTATTATTGTATGGAGTCTGTCTCTCTCTTTAGTTCTAATAATATTTGCTTTGTATATATGGGTTCTCCAGTGTTGGGTGCATGTGTATTTTAAATTGTTACTTCCTGTTGCTTAACTGACCCTGTAATCATTATATAGTGACCTTCTTTGTCCCTTCTGACAGTTTTTCTCAGAAATTGATTTGTCTAAGTATAGCTACTCCTTTTCTGTTTTGGTTTCCATTGCTGTGGGATATTTTTTTCCATCCTTTTATTTTTAGTCTATATGTGTCTTCATAGGTGAAGTGTGTTTCTTGCAGGCCACAGAACATTGGATCTTGCTTTTTCCTTCATTCAGCCACTTTGTGTCTTTTGATTGGAGAGTTTAATTTATTTATATTCAGTGTTATTATTGATGAATAAGGACTCACTCCTGCCATTTTGTTATTTGTTTTCTGGTTGTTTTGTGGTCTTTCCTTTCTTTATTCTTTCTTTTCTGTCTTCCTTTTAATGAAGGTAATTTTCTCTGGTGATATAATTTAGTTTCTTGCTTTTTATTTTCTTATTTATCCATTGCATATGTTTGGTATGAGGTTACCATGAGGCTTGCAGATACTATCTTATAACCCATTATTTTAAGCTGATAACAAGTTAACACTGTTTGCATAAACATATAAACAAGCAAAAAGAAAACTAATAAGGACTCTACACCTTAACTTCATGCCCATGCTTTTTAAGTTTTTGGTTTTTTCTATTTATATTTTATTGTACTATCTTTAAAAAGTTACTGTACAGGGTGAAATCCCATCTCTACTAAAAATACAAAAAATTAGTCGGGCGTGGTAGTGGGTGCCTGTAGTCCCAGCTACTCAGGAGGCTGAGACAGGAGAGTGGTGTGAACCTGAGAGGTGGAGCTTGCAGTGAGTAGAGATCGCACCACTGCACTCCAGCCTGGGCGACAGAGCGAGACTCTGTCTCAAAGCAAACAAACAAACAAACAAACAAAAAGTTGTTGTAGTTATTATGTTTGATTGGTTCATTATTTAGTCTTTCTACTTAAGAGTAGTTTACACACCACTGTTACAGTGTAATAATAGTCTGTGATTTTCTGTGTACTTACTCTTACCAGTGAATTTTGTGGCTTCAGATGATTTCTTATTGCTCATTAATGTGCTTTTCTTCCTGATTGAAGTACTCCCTTTAGCATTTTTTTGTAGGATAGTTCTGGTGTTGATGAAATCCATCAGCTTTTGCTTGTCTGGGAAAGTCTTTATTTGTTCTTCATGTCTGAAGAATATTTTCACTGGATATACTATTCTAGGGTAAAAGATTTTTTCTTCAGCACTTTGAATATGTCATGCCACTCTTTCCTGGTCTGTAAGGTTTCCCTGAAAAGTTTGCTGTCAGACATACTGGAGTTCCATTTTATGTTATTTGTTTGTTTCCTCTGGCTGCTTTTAGGATCCTTTCTTTATCCTTGACCTTTGGAAATTTGATTATTAAATACCTTGAGGTAGTCTTCTTTGGGTTAAATCCGCTTGGTGTTCTACAAGCTTCTTGTACTTGGATATTGATGTCTTTCTTTAGGTTTGGGAAGTTCTTCGTTATTATCTCTTTGAATAAACTTCCTACCCCTATCTCTTTCTCTAGCTCATCTTTAAGGCCAATAACTCTTAGATTTGCCCTTTGGGGACCATTTTATAGATCCTGTTGATGTGTTTCATTTTCTGTTATTATTTCTTTTGTCTTCTCTGACTGTGTATTTTCAAATAGCTTGTCTTCAAGCTCACTAATTCTTTCTTCTGCTTTATCAATTCTGCTATTAAAAAGCTCTTATGCATTCTTTAGTAATCCAATTGCATTTTTTAGCTCCAGAATTTCTGCTTGATTCTTTCAAATTATTTCAATCTCTTTGTTCAATTTATCTGATATAATTCTGAATTCCTTCTCTGTATTATCCTGAATTTCTTTTGAGTTTCTTCAACACAACTATTTTGAATTCTGTGTCTGAAAAGTTACATATCTGGTTTTTTTTTTTTTTTTCCAGAATTGGGTCCTGGTGCCTTAATTAGTTCATTTGGTTAGGTCATGTCTTCCTGGATTGTGTTGATGCTTGTAGATGTTCTTCAGTATCTGGGCATTGAAGGGTTAGATATCTATAGTAGTATTCCCAGTCTGGGCTTGTTTCTACCTGTGCTTCACGAGAAGACTTTCCATATATTCAAAGAAGCTTGGTGTTGTGATCTAAGCTGTATCTGCTTTAGAGGGCATGCCAAGCCCAGTAATGCTGTGGTTCTTGAAGACTCATAGAGATAACACCTTGATGGTCTTACCATCTGGAAGAATGCTCTTCCAGACAAGATCTGGAAGAATTTCCTGGATTACTAGGCATAGATTCTTGTTTGTTTGTTTGTTTGTTTGTTTATTTATTTATTTTTATTTTCTCCCAAACGAAAGAAGTCTTTCTCTCTGTTCTGAGCCACCTGGAGCTGGAGTGAATTGACACAGGCAGCTCTATGGCCACCACCACCAGGGCTGCACTGGGTCAGGCTTGAAACCACACAGCACTGGGTCTCACCCCAAACCACTCCATGGCTATATCTTATGTTCACTCAAGGCCCTGAGGCTCTACCATCAGTAGGTGGCTAAAGCCAGCTAGGCCTGTGCCCTTCTCTTCAGGGTGGCAAGTTTCCCCAGGCCCCAGGTAGGTCCAGAGGTGCCATCTGAGATTCAGGGACTAGAGTTAAAAACCTTGGAAGTCTACTTGATGTTCCATTTTACTGTCACTGAGCTGCCACTCAAACCACAAGATGTGGTCCTTTCTACTCTTACTTCACCTTTCCAAAGGCAGAGGAGCCTCACCCATGGCCACTGCCACCAGAAACCCATGAGGAGTATGGCTAGACTACCGTTGATGTCCTTTTATGGCCTGAGGGCTCTTCATTCAGCTTGCAGTGAATGCTGCCTAATCTGAGACTCACCCTTCAGAGCAGTGGGCTCCCTTCTGGCTCAGGGAAGGTCCAGAAATGCCATCAAAAAGCCGAGTACCAGAAGTGGGGACTCCATAAGCCTGCTTGGTGCTCTAAACCCCTGTGGCTAAGCTGGTACATAAAGTGCAAGACAAAGTCCTCTTTATTTTTCCCTCTGCCTTTCTCAAGTGGAAGCAATCTTGCCCCATAGCTACCACAGCTGGGAATGTGCTGAGTCTCACTCAACACCAGTAAGTCTCCAAGTCTCACCCAAGGCCCTCAATGTAGTACCTGGGTATCACTGCTGGTTATTCAGGGCCCAAGGGCTCTTCAGTTAGCTAGTGAGGAATACTGACAGGACTGAGTTCTTTCCTTCAGGGCAGTCAGTTCCCTTCTGGCCCAGGGTGTATCGAGAAATGTTGTCTGGAAAGAGGGTCTCATGACTCTGACCAGTGCCCTATCCTGCTGTGGTTGAGCTGGTTTCCAAGATGCAGGACAAAGTCCTCTCTATTCTTCCCTTTCCTCTCCTCAACTGGAGAAAAGGGGACTTTTTTTTTTTGAGTCAAGAGCTGTGCAGCCTGTGGTGAGGGAAGGAGTGATGCCTGCACTCCCTTAGCTGCCCCAGTTGGTGTCTCAGTAGGTCCTGTGGTCCCCCAGTCCGTTGTTTCTGGGACCAGTTCAGCACTAGGACTTGCCAAAGCATTGCAGTCCTTGTGGCCTAGACTGCCTTTCAAGAACTCCAGGGCTGGTTTAAATGCTCCCTCCATGGGCAGGCATCAGCTGAGTTTGGTCTGGTTTTGTTTCCTGTTATAATAGGGCAGCACTGAGTTCAACGCCTCACAATTGCTGTGATCTCCCTCTCCCCAGAGCACAGAAATGTCTGCACTTTGCCATTGCTGCTGGGAAATGGGGAAGGGGTAGTGTCAGCAATTCAAGACTGTTTTTCCTACCTCTTCACCAATACGAGGTTAAAACCAAGTACTGTGAATGCTCGCCTGATTTTTGGTTCTTATGAAGGTGCTTTTTTTTTTTTTTTTTGGTGTAGACTGTTGTTAAATTGGTGTCCTTACAGGGAGAATGATCAGTGGAGCCTTCTATTCTACCATCTTGCTGGGCCACCTTGCCTATTTAATTTTTCCAGGAATCATTTTCTTCATCTGTGAGTTGGAATAATAGTAATATATACCTCATAGTTCATCTTGAGGAATAAATTTGATTACATACACAAAATTCTTGATGTAGTCTCTGGCACATAGAAAATGCAACTGCTTTAATATATGCACACATACATACACATACCACACTTCATTCTCTCATCTTACATGGTTGACTCTTTCCTCCTTAATTATAAAGAAAAGCTGAAAAAAACCCTCATCTTTCCTAGGGAACAGAATGATGACCCTCAACTGATTATTTATGTACTTGGGAAAACACATTCTTCTCAACTCTCCCTTACCTTTTACCTTTCTATCCCCCACATCAGGAGCAGGAGAAGATCAGAGAAATCTGTTACAAAACCAAGGAGGTGAGGGAGAAGAGGACCAAATACTGACCTAGCACTTGCTCGCTCTTCTCACAGGTGACTGTGGCTATGACTGGTTAAATAATTTGCGGGATTCAATGAAAAATGAAAGTGCAGGGCACCCACTTAAAAAATCATTAAGAATTTCAAGACAGTGACAGCAGAGCATTAAACCAAGCATGGTGTCGTTCTAAGCGTATGGACCTCTGTGACTGCACAGGCTACATGCTCATAACACTGACCCTGCTGCCAGTCCTGGGGCAATGGAAGAAGGTGACAAGTTGAAGCTTCTTCTGTTAGTATGAAGCCAACTTGTCTGCTTTTTCCACCCCAGAGCCTACTTAAGGCATGTGGGTTTATTACTTGGCTATTAGCAACGCTCTGCCCCTGGAGCCTAGAACCTGGAAATATGAGGTGTCAGAGAGAGCCCCACACTCACTCCCACTTCTGAGGGGAAATAAAGAGAAACTGGGCTAAAACTATTCTAATCCAATCAATTTAATCAGTTTTTAGGAAACTCTCATAGCTGTAGCAGGCAAGATCATTCACAGAGACAAAAATTACAGTAATGCCAGGCATTCAAGTCTCTCTCGCTCTCTCTGAGTGTGAGTATGAGTATGAGTGAGTGTGTGTGTGTGTGTGTGTGTGTGTGTGTGGTATAATGATGTTAAATGTTCACTTTCATGATCTATGTGTCAGTTACTTTCTTAGGCTTAACTAAGTTTGTTAGATGCTATTCATGATACTCATAGGTGTTTGGAGGAAGACAAAATATGTACAAGGAATAAAGAAGCTTCAGAAGCTAATAATGCATGTTAAAGACTACTTGCTACTTTTATCTATTATATATGCAGCAAGGAAATTTGGCAATTAACTATAATTATAACACATGGCCCAAACTGCCTATATATTCTTGTTCTACTGTCAGAATTGGGAGAGTGAGCCTGGGGATGCATCAGCAGGGATTTCTGGAGGAAATGTGGGGATAAATGGAGGAGGGAAGGAGGTTCAGAGGAAAGCTGCTAGAGTCAAAGGTGAGTAGGGTAAGATGTAGAAGAGAGGTTTGGGGAGAAAAGGAAAATGTAATGGGAGGCAGAGGACAGAGGAAAGAGGAAGAGAGAGCCCAGAAAGAAAAAAGTCTAGGCTGGAAGGCCCAGAAGTTAACCCATGAGTTAGTTAACTTCTCCAGGAAGGAGGGTCATCCAGGGGATTCTTAAATCCTCAGCAGGCCCTTTTCCTGTGCAGGTGAATAGGAAGCACTGAGGGGCCAGAGAGAGAAAACTTCTCATTGCAGATCCCCTTGCTTGATCACTTCCTCACTCCAAAGCCTTGGGTGGGTCACCTGTCCTCTCTGTGATTCAGGGTACTCATATGCAAAGCACAGGGGGCAAAGCTGAGGGCCTTCAAAAGCCCGGGGTGAACCAAGCTGATGATTCTAGGAGACTCCGAATAAGTGAGATGGAAGAGAAAAGAGAGCGAAGGGAAAGCTCCGCCTGAACGAGGAACGATAGAAAGGAGGAAGGTCATAGAATACAGAAGGACTTGTAGGGGGGCAGTTAAGTATGATCATTTTTGCCTATTATACTTCTCCTAATTTGTTTTTCAATAATAGCTTTAGTAAGATATTAATATACCGTAAAAGTCTACCTTTTAAAGGTGTACAATTTGCTGGTTTTTAGTATGTTCACAGAGTTGTAGAGTCATACAACCATCACAACTATCCAATTCCAGAACACTTTCATCACCCACAGAGGAAACCTTGTATCAATTAGGGATCACTCCCCATTATCCCTGACCCTAGTCCCTGGAAATAACGCATCTGTTCTCTGTCCCTATGGATTTGCCTATTCTGGACAGTTCCTATAAATGGAATTATACAATATGTGTGCTTTTGTGCAAGGCCTCTTAGCATTATGTTTTCAAGGTTCATCCGTGTTGTAGCATGTCTCAGTACTTCATTCCTTTTTAGCTGTTGAATAATATTCCATTATATAGATATATAACATTTTTTTTTCATTCATCAGGTAATGGATGTTTTGTTCTTTCCACTTTGGGGCTGTAATAAATAATGAGTCTATAAATATTCATTTTTATATAAGAATTTGTGTAACATATGTTTATATTTCTCATGGCAATACACCTAGGAGTGGAGTTGCTGGGTCATATGATAACTCTATGTTTAATATTTTGAGGAAATGCTAAACAATTTTCCAAAATGGATGAACCATCTTATAATCCCACCAGCAATGTATAAGAGTTCCAATTTCTGTAATCTTCACCAGTACTTGCTGACTTTTATCTTTTTGGTTTTAGTTATCCTGGTGGAAATAAAATGACATTCATCGTGGTTTTGATTTGCAATTTCTTATTGACTAATGTTGAGCATCCCTTTATGTGCTTATTGGCCATTTGTATATGTTTCTTGGAGAAATATGTATTTATTTAACTTTGATTGGGTTACTTGTCTTTTTATTATTGAGTTGTAAAAGTTCTTTATATATTCAAGGTACAAGTTCCTTATGAGATAACAACTTGCAAATATTTTGTCTCGTTTTTTGTTGTCTTTTCATGTTCTTGATTGTTTTCCTGAAGCACATACGCTTTAAATTTCAATAAAGCCCAATTTATCTGTTTTTGTCTTTTCTCTCATGCTTTTGGAGTCACATCTAAAAACCTATTGCCTAGATTTAAGGCCATGAGGGTTCAATCCTTTGTTTTCTTCTAATAATGTTATGGTATTAACCATTATATATAGTGCTATTATCCTTTTTAAATTAACCTTTTGAGAGAAGCGTCCAATGTAATTCTTTTACATGTGGATGACTAGTTGTCCCAGCACCATTTGATGAAACAAACTATTCTGTCCTCATTTAGTTTGCTTTGAATTGTCATGGTACACTTGTTGAAAATCAGTTAACCATAAATGTAAAGGTGTATTTCTAGACTTTCATTTCTATTCCATTGATCTATATGCTTATCCTGATGCCTGTATCACACTACCTTAATTACTGTAGCTTTGTAGTCAGATTTTGAAATAGTGAAATAAGTCCCCCAATTTTGTTCTTTTTGAAGATTGTTTTAGCTATTCTACTACTTTTTCATTTCCATATGTGTTTTTAAAATCATTTCGTCAATTTCTGCAAAAAAACCTGTTTTTGTTAGGCATTATATTGAATCCATAAATTAATCTGGAGTATCCGCATTTTAACAATATCAAGTTTTCTGATCCATGAATGTGGGGTATCTTTCCATTAATTTCTATATTTTAAAATGTCCTTTGGGCTGGGCATGGTGGCTCATGCTTGTAATCTCAGCACTTTGGGAGACTGAGGTGGGCGGATCACTAGAGGTCGGGAGTTCAACATCAGCCTGGCTAACATGGCATAGCCCCATCTCTACTAAAAATACAAAAATTTGCCGGGCATGGTGGCACACACCTGTAATACCAGCTACTTAGGAGGCTGAGGCAGGAGAATCATTTGAACCTGGGAGGCGGAGGTTGCAGTGAGCCGAGATCGCACCACTGCACTTCAGCCTGGGCGCTGGGTGACAGAGTGAGACTGTATCTCAAAAAATAAATAAATAAGTAAATGAATAAAATAATAAAATAAAATGTCTTTTAACAGTGTTTTGTCATTTCAATGTATGTCTTGCACTTCTTTTGTTAATATTTTATTTTTTAATGCTATTATAAGTAAAATTTGTTTTCTTAATTTTTTAGGCTGTTTATTGCTAGTGTATAAAAATGCAATTAGTTTTTGTATATTTACATTGTATCCTGAAAATTTGATGGACTCCTTTTTAAATTCTAATAGTCATTTCAGAATTTCTTAGAATTCTCCATATTTAAAATTATGTTGTTTGCAAATAGAGATAGCTTTATTTCTTCCTTTCCAACTTGAGTTCCTTCATTTGTTTTTTTCTTTCCTAGTTTCCTTGACAGAATTTCTAGTGCACTGTAGGATAGAAGTGGTGAAAACAGATATCTTTGTTTTATCCCTGATCTTAAGGGTAAAGCATTCAGCTTCACCATTAACTATGATCTTATCTGTGGGTTTTTCATAGACAGTCATTAGGTCAAGAAAGTCCCCTTCCATTCATGGTTTCTTGAATGTTTCAAATGCTTTTTACTGCCTCAGTTGAAATAGTCTTCTGGTTTTTGTCTTTCATTCTACTCATATGATGTATTACGTTGAATGATTATTGTATGTTAAGCCAATCTTGCATTTCTGGGATAAATCCTACTCTGTCATGGTGTGTAATCCCTTATATATGTTTCTAGAAATAGGTTACTAGTATTATGTCAAATATTTTTGATTCTCTATTACTAAGAGTTATTGGTCTGTAGTTTTCCTTTGTCATGATGTCTTTTTTCTGGCTTTGATTTTAGGGTAACACTGGCCTCATAGAATAAATCGGAAAGTGTTCCCTTCTTTTCTACGTTTTGGAAGAGTTTGCAAACAGTTGGTAATAATTCTTCCTTAAACATTTATAGATTCCAGTGAGGCCATTGAGCTTTTTTTTCTTTTTGGAGGGAGACTAATTTAATCACTTTATTTGTTGTAATCCATTCAGATATTCCAGTCCTTCTTGAGTCAGTTTCTGTAGCATGTATCTTTCCAATAATTTTCCATTTTATTTATCTAATTTGTAGGCATATGATTGCCCCCAATATTTCCTTATCATCTTTTTTTTCAGTCAAATTGGTAATGGTGTCCTCTTTCATTCATGATTTTAATAACTGAGCCTTGTCTGGTTTCCCCTGGTCAGCCCACCTAAATGTTATCAATTTGTTAATCTTTTTATAGAATCTAATTTTATTTTGTGAAGCTTTTCTATTGTTTTGTTATTTTATTTCCACTCTAATCTTTAGTATTCTTTTCCTTCTGTGTCTTTGCATTTAGTTTGCTATCTTTTTCTAGTTTCTTAAGGTAGAACATTATATTTATTAATGTTATCCTACTTCTTTTTTTAGAGAGACAGGCTCTCACTTTATTGCCCAGACTGGAGTGAAGTGGCACAATCAGAGCAGCCTCAAACTCCTGGGTATAAGTAATATTCCTGTCTCAGCCTCCCAAAGTGCTGGGATTACAGGTACATGCCACCACATCTGGCCTTCTTCTATTTTAATACTGGGATTCACAGCTATAGTTTTCCTTTTGAGCACTGCTTCAGCTTCATCCCATAAATTTTTGTCACCTTTCATCTTTATTTCACCTCAATATAGCCTCTAATTATTTTTAACTGTTTATTATTTAGAAAAACATTGTTTAATTTCCACATATTGTCATATTACCAGATTTCCTTTTGTCATTGATTTCTAGTTTCATTCTATGTGGTCAGTGTGATATGGTCATATCACAAGGAATATATGTTTGATCATTGTCCCTGGTTTCTGGCACGTAACTCTTAAAACCCTTGGAATTTTCAGGATTGACAGGAGTGTCTTTTTTTTAAATATATTTTTTAGGTTCAAGGGTACATATTCAGGTTTGTTATATAGGTAAACTTCTGTCATGCGGGTTTTTTGTGCAGATTATTTCATCACTGAGGTACTAAGCATAGCACCTGATAGTTTTTTGATTCTCTCCTTCCTCCTAACCTCCCTCCTCAAGTAGGCCCCAGTGTCTGTTCTTCTCTTTGTGCCTATTGATTCTCATTATTTAGCTCCACTTATAAGTGAGAACATGTGGTATTTGGTTTTCTGTTCCTGTGTTAGTTTGCTAAGGATAATGGCCTCCAGCTTCATCCATGTTTCTGCAAAGGATATGACCTCATTCTTTTTTATGGCTGCATAGTATTACATGGTATATATGTACCATATTTTCTTTATCCAGTCTGCTGTTGATGGGGATTTAAGTTGATTCTATGTCTTTGCTTTGTTTATATTGCTGCAGTGCATACACTTGCATATGTTTTTATGGTAGAACAGTTTTATATTTCTTTGGGTATATATGCAGTAATGGGATTGCTGGGTCAAATGGTATTTCTGTTTTTATCTCTTTGAGGAATCACCACACTGCTTTTCACAATGATTGAACTAATCCACACACCCACTAGGAGTAGTATAAGCATCCCCATTTTGCTACACCCTCACCAACATCTGTTATTCTTTGACTTTTTATTAGTAGCCATTCTGACTGGTATGAGATATCTCATTGTGGTTTTGATTTGCATTTCTCTAAAGATATTGAACATTTTTTCATATGCTTGCTGGTTGCATTGCATGTGTCTTCTTTAGAAAATGTCTGTGCATGTCCTCTGCCCACTTTTTAATAAGATTTTTTGTTTTTTGCTTGTAAATATAAGTTCCTTATAGATGCTATATATCAGACTTTTGTCAGATGCATAGTTTCCAAATGTTTTCTTCTATTCTCTAGGTATCCATTTACTCTGTTGATAGTTTCTTGTGCTGTGCAGAAGCTCTTTGGTTTAATTAGATCCCGTTTGTCAATTTTTGCTTCTGTTACAATCACTTTTGGCATCTTCGTCCTGAAATATTTACCCATTCTTATGTCCCGAATGATATTTCCAGGGTTATCTTCCAGAGTTTTTATAGTTTTGGGTTTGCCATTTAAGTGTTTAATCCATCTTGAGTTGATTTTTGTATATGGTGTAAAGAAGTGGTCCAGTTTCAATTTTCTGCATATGGCTAGCCAGTTAATCCTAGCACCATTTATTGAAAAGGAAGTCCTTTCCTCATTGCTTGTTTTTGTCAGTTTTGTCAAAGATCAGATGGCTATAGGTTTCCATTCTAGTCCATTGTTCTGTATGTCTGCTTTTGTGCTTAAATTATGTTGTTTTGGTTACCGTAGCTGTGTAGTATAATTTGAAGTTGGGTAACTTGATGTCTCTAGCTTTGTTCTTTCTGTTTAGGATTGATTTGGCTATTCAAGGCCTTTTTTTGTTCCATTTGACTTTTAAGTAGTTTTTCTAGTTCTATGAAGAATGTCATTGGTAGTTTGATGGGAATAGCATTGAATCTGTAAATTGCTTTCAGCAGTATGAACATTTAACAACATTGGTTCTCCCTATCCATGAGCATGGAATGTTTTTCCATTTCTTTGTGTCATCTCTGATTTCTTTGAAGTTTTTGTAATTTTCATTGTAGAGATCTTTCACCTCCCTGGCTAGCTGTTTTCCTAAGTATTTTATTCTCTTTGTGACAATTGTGAATGGGATTATATTTCTGATTTGGCTCTCAGCTTGGGTGTTGCTGATGTACAGAATGCTATTGATTTGCTATTGATTTTGTATCCTGTAAACTTGCTGATGTTGTTTTTCAGCTCAAGTGGCTTTTGAGCAGAGACTCTGGGATTTTCTAGATATAGCAATATGTCATCTGAAAACAGGGGTAGTCTGACTTCCCCTTTTCTTATTTGAATATCCTTTATTTCTTTCTCTTGCCTGATTATTCTGGCCAGGACTTCCAATACTATGTTGAATAAGAGTGGTAAGAGAGGGCACCCTTATTTGTGCTGGTTTTCAAGGAGAATGCTTCCAGCTTTTGCCCATTCTGTAGAATGTCAGCTGTGGGTTTGTTATATATGGTTCTTATTATTTTGAGATATATTCCTTCAATATCTAGTTTATTCATGGTTTTTAACCTGAAAGTGTGTTTTATTTTATTGAAAGCCTTTTCTGCAACCACTGAGATAATTGTGTGATTTTTGTGTTTAGTTTTGTTTATGTGATGAATTACATTTATTAATCTGTGTATGTTAAATCAACCTTATATCCCAAGGATAAAGCCTACTTGATCATGATGGATTCGCTCTTTGATGTGCTGCTGAATTCAGTTTGCTAGCATTTGGTTGAAGATTTTTGCATCAATGTTCATCAAGGATATTGGCCTGAAGTTTTCTTTTTTTGTTATGTCTCTGCTAGGTTTTGATATCAGAACGATACTGGCCTCAGAGAATGAGTTAGGGAGGAGTCCCTCCTATCAATATTTAGAAATAGTTTCAGTAGGAATGGTACCAGCTTCTCAGTATATCTGGTAGAATTTGGCTGTGAATCAATATGGTCCTGGTTTGTAAGCCAATCTTAATAGAATTCTTTAAGAAATTTCTGGCTGACTGCTAGATATTACCATGTAGCCGCAACATACAACATAATATATGTACACATGCATTAAACATATCAAATCACATATACACACACATACACACGAAGATCTTACAGCTGTCATCTCAGAATGTTCGTCATGAGATAGTAACACAAATTTCCTTGTCTATTAAAAAAAACTATTGGGACCAAATTGTATTTCTGACAAAATTGGAACCTGTTCACACGCCTAGACTTTATTTGCCCCAATAGGTAATCTAGTGAAGGCTGTGGACTAAAATTTTGGGTAAAGCAATTCTGAAGCAGTTTGGTTTTTAAAAATCCTCTTTCACCACATGTTCCTCTTTTTACATTTTCAAATGAGTTTAAATTTTCAATGTTTACATTTTAGCTAGGACTGGCTGAATTGTATATGAAAACAAAAATCTCCAAGTGGCCTTGGATCTATTTTGTTTCCTGGTCTGGTTTGTTTGACTAGTCAGTCAATTGTGGGTAGGGGAGCATTTTAGCAGTTTTTAAATTTTCTTTTTGGCCCCTATATGGCAGACACAAAAAATTTTGTGCTTGAAAAAGATGCCTTATATTATTGCCCTGAGTTCAGAATTGTGACCTGTTTGATCTGAAAGCTTTACCTTTATAAACATATTTATCTAGTTCTTTCCTTTTAGATGATTAATCTTTCAATTAGCTATTTCATCCCCTAAGTGATTGTTGATCAAGAAAACCTAAATTTACCTTTCCAAATGGCACCTAGGTTGTTGGTTACCATGAAGCTGTTGCAATTTGTGAAGTCATTAATTTGAAAGCCCTTTAAGGACATTAAAAAAATCTTGGCTAGAATGCCATAAACAGTAAGTTTTATCTCAACACCAGTAGCCAAGTCAGCAGATTCAAAATTAGCAGGGAAAAAAAAAAAAAAGAGAGAGATAGAGAACTCAGTAGACTCTGCATGTTAACTCCATAGTTGCAGACATTTTTAAAGAGATTTTGAATAATGGCCATCTGCATTCTACACTTTCCTTGACATAATTTGCCCATCGATTTAAAAATATTCATGGAAAGAGACCATAATCTGTAGCTAGCTGGATTCCCAGAAAACCTGGCATGCCTTAATGTTTGAGAAACCCATTCTATGTCTTATTAATTTCTTAAGAGCAAAGAAAATCCTATAAATTCTGTCAGGGAATGTCAGGAGTTTAGATGATAATGACTGCCATAGTGGCTTTTAATTAACCATCTTGCATGCATCACTTAGAATGCTTATTTCACTCTTGGAATATTTTTGCAAATAAGCAATGGAAAAGAGCCAAATCATGTACAGACCAAATTAAATCAAACCAAGATAAAAGTATTCACAAAAGTTTTAACTTGGGCATGCAGGTGAAATAAAATATTGAATTAGGTATATAGGCCAAATTGAATTCACCAGAAAAGATATGCCTCACAGGTAAAGAGTAGAAACCAGAGTACTCTGTCTTTATACCTGGAAGGATTTACCAGAGAAGGCAAAAGGCATTTTTTTTTTGTTTTTAAATCATTGCGGGAGACATGTAAGGTTCTTTATTAAGAGGTCCTTACAATCAAACTACATTTCAAATAATATCAAAAGCCTCTACCAAAAATAGGAAGGCTTGGCCTAAGAAAAGACTCACTAGGGCAGAAAAGGCAAGCTATGGAAGTGGTGAGCTCAAAGAGCTCTTTTGAGTACTGCATATTGGTTCCAAGAATCAAGAATTTCTTGTGATAGTGATCTTTCTTCAGGTCCCATTTCTGACATCATTTAAGTCAACCTAAATAATAGACAGAGGCTCTCTAAAAGAAAAAGCTATTTACTAGGGACTAGGGCATTGCAATGGGAATATGTGTGCATAGTAAACTGTGCATACTCAGGGAGGCAAAAGAAGACAAAGGTTTTCACAAGAAAACTGAAGAGGATTATATAATTTTTTTTTGAAATGATTATCCTTGGCTACAATAAAAAGCGTGGTGCCAAGTGGTTTCTGGGCAGATATCCTTGCAGAAGTATTTTTGTGGAAGGCTGCAATGGCCTCTGGGTAAGGTTATGGTTTTTCCTCTCTTTTGTGATAGTTTTGTTATCAGGCATACAAGTGTGAGAACTCTCTCTCTTCGTGCCCTTTCCCAGGTCTATTTTTTAGTATTTTTTTTTTTTAAACACAGGTGATTCCATTTTGATTTTGATAACTTTCACAAAGCAAATGATCAACCCTGAGGAGGGGGCTGTGGGAAACTGATTTATAGCTGGTAAGCCAGAGGTACAAGAGGCCTGGACATGTAATTGATGACTGAAGTATGTATGCGGCTGAGCCCCTTAATTTGTGAGATCTGATGCTAACTCCGGGTAGATGGAGTCAGAATTGAATTGAATTATATAATACCCAGTTGGTACCCACAGAGAACTGGATAATTTTTTGCTGTGGAAAATCCACACATTTGTTGTCAGAAGTTCTGTGAGTACAGAAAAACAGCCTTTTTCCTATAGTCACAAAATGTACTTCATGTAATTTCAACCTTTTAATTGTATTGATTTGCTTTATAGCTTAACTTATGGTCAATACTGGAGAATGCTACATGTACTCTTGAGAAAAACATGTATTCTGCTCTTGATATGGTGGAGGAGTGGAAGGCAGCAGTGTTCTATAGATGTTTGCATTAGTTAATTCTAATGCTGCTAATAAAGACATACCTGAGACTGGATAATTTATAAAGGAAAGAGGTTTAAATGACTCACAGTTAAGCATGTCTGGTGAGGCCTCAGGAAACTTACAATCATGGCAGAAGGGGAAGCAAACATGTCCTTCACATGGCAGCAGCAAAGTATGAGAGCCAAGTGAAGGGGGAGCCCCTTATAAAACATCAGATTTCATGAGAACTTACTCACTATCATGAGAATAGTATGGGGGAAATTGCCCCCATGATTTGATTACCTCCCACCAGGGCCCTCCCATGACATACAGAGATTATGGGAACTATAATTCAAGATGAGATTTGGGTGAGTACACAGTCAAACCATATTATTCCACTCCTGGTCCCTCCCAAATCTCATGCCCTCACATTTCAAAACACAGTCATACCTTTCCAACAGTCCCTCAAAGTCTTAACTCATTCCAGCGTTAACTCAAAAGGTCAAGTCCAAAGTCTCGTCTGAGACAAGGCAAATCCCTTCCATCTATGAGCCTGTAAACTCAAAAGCAAGTTAGTTACTTGGTTTTGGTACAGGCATTGGGTAAATACACACGTTGGGGTACAGGGCATTGTGTAAATACACACATTCAAAATGGGAGAAATTGGCCAAAACAAAGGGGTTACAGCTCCTGTGCAAATACAAAATCCAAAAGGGCAGTCATTAAACCTTAAAGTTCCAAAATGATCTCCTTTGACTCCATGTCTTACATCCAGGGCACACGTAGGCAAGAGATGGACTCCCACAGCCTTGAGCAGCTTTGCCCCTGTGGCTTTTCAGGGTACAGCCCATTTCCAGGCTGCTTTCATGGGCTGACATTGAGTTTCTGTGGCTTTTCCAGGTGCATAGTGTGAGCTGTTAGTGGATCTACCATTCTGTGGTCTGGAAGATGGTTGCCCTCTTCTCACAGTTCCATCAGGCAGTGTCACAGTGGGTACTGTCTGTGGGGCCTCCAACCCCACATTTCCCTTCTGCATTACCCAAGCAAAAGTTCTCCATGAGAGCTCTGTTTCTGCAGCAAACTTCTGCCTAAACATCAAGCATTTCCATACATCCTCTGAAATCTAGGTGGAGGTTCCCAAACCTCAATTCTTGACTTCTATGTACCCATAGGCCCAATACTATGCATAAGTTGCCAAGGCTTGGGACTTGAACCCTCTGAAACAATGGCCTGACCTGTACATTTTCCCCTTTTAACCACAGCTAGAGCTGAAGCAGCTGGGATGCAGGGCACTATGTTCTGAGGCTGCATAGAGCAGGGTGGCCCTGGGCCCAGCCCATGAAACCATTTTTCCCTCCTAGGCCTCCAGACCTGTGATGAGAGGGACTGCTGCGTCTCTTACATGCCCTGGAGACATTTTCCCCATTGTCTTGGTGATTATGCAAATTTCTATTGCTGGCTTGAATTTCTCCCTAGAAAATGAGGTTTTCTTTTCTATCACATTATCAGACTGCAAATTTTCCAAATTTTTATGCTCTGCTTCCTCTTAAATGCTTTGCCACTTAGGAATTTCTTTCACCAGATATTCTAAATCATCTCTCTCAAGTTCAAAGTTTTATAGATCTCTAGGGCAGAAGCAAAAGATGCTGCCAGTCTCTTTGCATAGCAAGAGTGACCTTTATTCCCATTCCTAAAAGTTCCTCATCTCCATCTGAGAGTACATTTTCTACTGACTGCTTGTGTGTGTGTGTGTGAGAGAGAGAGAGAGAGAGAAAGAGATTGTGTGTGTGTTTGTGTGTGTGTGTGGGGGGGCATAGTTCCCTATTTCTTTGTGTGTCTTTTCATGTTTTTGGTGAATAGTGGACATTTAAAATAATATAAAGTAGCAGTTCTGGAAATCAGACTTCCTGCCTCCTCCAGTGTTTTTTGTTGTTGTTGGTTGTTGTTGCTGTGGCTATTTGTTTATTAATTTTTCTGGATTAATTCTGTAAAGTCTGTATTATTTGTGAAATGAAGTCATAGAAATCACTCCTTGTTTAGCTTGTTCAGCTAAGGATTGGGGAGGAATTTTCTTAAATATCTTTTGTTAATAAATTTCTCACCCATTACTGAGAGGCTCTTTGTGGGTGTTTTGGGGCAGGCTTTCAACACTTTTGAAGTCTTGGGCATGCACATAGCTCTCTAATGCAAGCATCCTTCTGGATGCCCAGGAATAAGCTGGAGTTTTTCAAAGCCCCCAGAAGTGTCTTATTCCCCAGATTTTTCGTAAAGTTTTCTGACAAGCTTCTTGTTCGCCTCAACTGATATCAGTGCCACAGGCCACTGCAATGTTAAACAATTAGCAGATTGTTTTCAACAAGTGTTATGGAGATAGAACTTTTCTCATTGTGGGAGCTCTGAGTCTGGTCAGATAACAAATCTTATGAAGAGGGCTTTTCCAGGGAGTTGCTAGATGATTCTCCAGGGATGGGACTTTTTGGGGAGGTTCAAAACCATTCTGCATCTTTCAGTGGCTGCTAGACTGCTGGTTTCACAGCTTCCATGGTTCCAAGATTGCTGGGATTTCAAGACTATTGTAGAACTGAGTAGAGGAAGATGAAAATATGCAAGATCAAATGCCACAAAATCCAGTGGTCTTAATGATACTTAGCTATTTTTCTTGAATAAATGCCCCTCTTACCTTTGCAAACCTTTGGTTAATTACTAGATTTCTGAAAAAGCTGATTTTGACATTTTTTCCCCAGTATTCTCATCGCTTTTATGGAGGGGCAGATTTTTGGAGGCTATTACACTGCCATTCTGAAAACATTTCCTTCCCTCATCTTTAAAAGCTTTTCCTCTCTGGACCATAAGAAAAAATTTAGAAAGTGCACAAAAGTACACAGAAGTAGAAAAAAAGTCACGTGTATGTATAAGTTCATCACCATTTAAATATCTTTCCTTCTGGACTTTATTATATGCATTTCCATAAAATTTATTGATTTTCATCTGACTGCAGTCATCATGCAGCATGAGAAGAAGAAAAGAGATTTTGGAAGTGGAAGATACTGTGTTTGGTGGCTAAGAAGATGGTGGATTTAGGAATAAGTCCAAGTTGGAAAATATGAATAATGTAAACACAAAAATTAAAACTACTCATAATCTACCCTTAAGAAATAAATACTGATGATATATTGAGGTGATTTTTTGGTTCCTATGAATATATTTACATAATATATACCCTATATGGATACAGACATACACAAACATATATATATCTATTAGTATATTTTTTAACAAATTATTATCATGTGGTAGTTTATGCTTTTTCCCTTAACATTATATAATTAACATTTTCTTATGTCTTTAAATATAATTATTTGAAAACAGAATATTCCATCAAATAGATGTATTCTAATAAGGAGTTCCTTCACATTGGGCAGTTTTGCTATTTTCAGTATTATTAATAATTTTGCCTCAAATATCCTGTGCATTGTCTGTCTACATTCCTCATTAATTCATTAGAATAAATTGCTAAAGATTAAGTATTAAAATCCATAATACATATTTGTATTTTCTATAAGAGTCATTGCTGTGTTGGAGAGCAGGGATATCTGAGCATATTTTCTCTATTTTATGTAATATTTTTCTAGAGCTATGTATTAGACACAGTAAAGTACATAAATCACAGGGCTGGTGAATTCTCACAAAGTGAATACACTAGTGTAACCATCACCCAGATCAAGGTCATGATGATGGTAGTGCAATACAGCCAGGTACAATGGGGGAAAGAAGGCACAGAGAAGAGATCTGCCTTTCATGTACACATGAATAAATTATTAATTGTATGACTGTCATGGAGGTCCAGACATTTTAAGGTTATAGAATGTTGGGTAAGGAATTTTTAAGTGGGAACTGTTGTATAAGGGAAATAAAAGAACAGCTGTCTCAAGTGCCAGGGATGGGAGGGATAATACTGTCAGAATAACAACCAAGATTTGGGGCAAGAATAAAACCTGAGATGAGAAGAGAGACTTCTTGGCTTGGCTTTATGGTTATCACCTTGGAAGTCTTTCTTAAAGGCAAAGTTAGCCATATGTATTCTCTGAGTACCTATTATATGTCTAAAACTGGGGAAGGTCCTATGCAAGTAGGAAGACTAGAAGAGTAGTGACAGATTAATTTGAGGTTGAATCCTGGTCTTCCTACTTTCTGTCCAGGTGATCTGGAACAAGAGATTTCAATTTTCTGTAGCTCAGGTTTTTCATTTCTAAAACGGGAACAGTGATATGTACTTTGCAGAATTGTTATCAGTATAAAATGAATTAAAGCATGTCAGTGTAAAATGAGTTAAGGAATGTAGTACCTGACAATAGTAAATACATGTTAGTTCTTTTTTTTTTTTTTTTCCCCACGATACAGATTTTTTTTCTCAAGAAATTTGGTCTGGCATGGTGATTCATGCCTGTAATTTCAGAACTTTGGGAGGCCAACATGGATGATTTGAGGTCAGGAGTTCGAGACCAGCCTGGCCAACATGATGAAACCCCGTCTCTACTAAAAATACAAAAATTAGTCAGGCATAGTGGCAGGGGCCTGTAATCCCAGCTACTCAGGAAGCTGAGGCAGGAGAATCACTTGAACTTGGGAGGTGGAGGTTGCAGTGAGCCAAAATAGCACCACTGCACTCCAGTCTGGGTGACAAAGTTAGACTTCATCTAAAAAAAAAAGGAAATTTATAGTTAAGGTAGACAAGGTTAGGGCAAGAGAACAGACAGTGCAATGGGTAGAGATCCTGAGTAGTTAAGTATGAAGTGATGTGGTCAGATAAGAGAAACAGTTGTATAAAGAAGGAAAATATAGGTTATCCTTCATCTGCTGTGCCTCTATTTCTTCTAACAAGAATTTATTCACATGTTAGCCCACACACTGTACTTAAACTAATTAACTGTAGATGTCAAGATCTGTGAGGCTACACGCATTTTACACATTACCTAATGTACAGCTTCAATTCATTGAAGAGACAAATATCAGGTTCTGCTAGATATGAAATGATAATGAAAATTATCTTATTTTGGATACTTTTGAAGCCTGCTTTGTGTTTTTCCTCCAGAGTCAGTATTATATTAATGTCCTATGAATTTTCAATACCATTTACTGAGCAACTATTAGATAGAAGTAATAGTCTTTTTCTCCCTCTTATTAATCTCTTTTATTCTTCTATTTAATCATTAAGAAATACAGCCTTTTATAATAGTCACTAATATGTGACTATTTATAATAGAAAATAATATGATAATCAATCATATGCACGTTGATATAATATGGCACAATTTGCCACAGATAAGTTATACAGAAGGAGGAAATAAGAAGAAGAAGAAGAGCAAGTTGAGTGTTCTATGGTTTTGTCAGTTTTGTCCCTTCCAATTTGCTAAAGGTTATGTGTTTTCCTTCACTGCAGTGAATAGGCCAGGGGAAGAAGCTTGAAACAAGGAGGTCCTGTTATATGCCAATATTGATCTATAACAACTCTAGATGAAGCTGAAAAGGTTCTAGGGTAAAATCCAAGGACACAAGTAATGGACATTTAAGAATCACTGCATTTTCTTTCTACAAGTAATGGACATTTAAGAATCATTGCATTTTCTTTCTAAGTAAGAATGTAGAAGTCAAGCTTTATATAATTCAAGAGGATCAGAAAGGTAAGAATAACCTAGGGAGAAGAGCAAGGAAGTGGGATTCTAGCAGAAAAGGTGTTTTTTTTTTTTTGCAGGAGGTGTGACAAAGATGGAAAAGAGAAAGTAAGAAAAAATATGGGTAACCCCACAAGAAAAGCAAATACGAAGGTCAAATTGGGTAAGAATAAGTGCATGAAATAAAGAGGGATGAACAAACAGGGGGTGGGAAATTTTCAGGGTAGGAGAAAAAGATGGGAAACTTGAAAAAAATGGGAATATGGGAGAAAAGGGTATTAGTATTGAGCTTTGAAGGAAGAGTTGAGGGAATTATAGAAGGTCAAATGATGGAAATGGGCGCAGCTTGAGAGGAAAAAAAGAGTCACTGGGCGAGGATGACAAGAAAGGCAAAATGATGAGGCTTTGCCTTTGACTCTTGAACTGTGTTTAGTGAAGCTAAAGGCACAAACTTATTAGGTTATAAAGTGAGGTAAAGTACTATCAAAGGAGAGAGACTAAGAGTACCTCGTATCAATTCCTATTACAGTTCTTTAAGATTTCTGTTTTATGCCAGTGTCTCACTTTCTTCCCACCTCATTCTATAATGTAGTAGTATTCTAACACTCATGTACTTCAAGGTACTTGTGGGAGAGAACATTCTGTAAGAATAACACATACAACTTATAGATTTCTTATTTGTAGCACATGAGGAGTTCATTAAAACACACAAAAAATAACAAGACAAAAATCTCTGGACCACCCCGGTCCCGCTCACCCCGCCAAAGCTCATTCATGGGTTCTGTCCTTTAATCTCATCCATTTACATAAATGTGAAACACCTGATCAAGTTTTCAAGTAATTTGTCACTCATCTTACCTCCTAAGGAAGACTATGTTTTCATTTAACAACAAATAGGCCAGGTGCTGTAGCTTATATCAGTAATCCCTTTAGAAGGCCAAGGTAGGAGGATCACTTGAGGCCAGGAGTTTGAGACCAGCCTAACATACCAGGACCCTTGATTCCACAAAAGACAAAAAGCATTAGCTGGGCATGGTGGTGCTCACCTGTAGTCCTAGCTCTCCAGGATGCTGAGGCAGGGGAATCATTTGAGCAAAGGAGTTCAAGGTTACCGTGAGCTGTGATCACATCGCTGCATTCCAGTCTGGGAAACTGAGTGAGAACCTGTCTCTATAAAACAAATGAACAACTTAACAACAAATACTTCTTAACAGATATTTAATTTACTATGTGCCAGATATGTACTCCAGGCACCTGAACAACATGAAAGTAGAATTCATCATTTTCCTCTAGCCATGTCTATTTGCTTGTGTACTCAGACAGTTTGGGGACAAGGAGAGGATTGCAGTGTTGTTGATGGTGGTGAAGGTGGAAGGATCATCCCAGGGATAGCATTATTAATCCCATATCATAATAAGGCCTGAGTGAAAAGACCCTTGACCTGGCAAAAGTGTAAACAGTACCTACAACTTTGCTGTCCCTAGGGCCCAATGTTTGGCTGAGGTGTCCTCACTTAGGGTGCATGTGGCCAGACCTCTGTAGTAACTCAGAGCAGCAGCAGGAGAAATAAGGAAGTGGCACCATCTCGGGACCTGAAAATCAAGCTAGAAGATCCCTAATCGTTCATCTGTCATCAGCACATAAACATCCCTTTTCTACTGGTACTCAGACAAGGCAGGCTTGCTTGAATGCATTACTTGCTCTAAAGATCTTAATTTATAAAATAATAGACCAGGAATAGCGGAAGGGGTGTGTATATGTGTTCATATGTGTGTATAATGTACATCTCTTCTTTGACCCCCTTTGGTTTCCGATATTTGGGTTATTAACTAAGCTGATTGCGACTGCCCTCTACATTTAATTAAATAAGAGTATTTAAAAAAGAAACTTAGCATAGGCCTTGGCTCAGTTATAGCGCCTGTGTATAAAAGCACCCAAGGGGTTTACATGGCCAGACTTTTCACGACTTCTGTATTCTTGGCTGGCCTCCCTTCTCTGAAACCTCAGCTGAGGAGGGACCCAACTGTAAGAGATTTGTTTTCTGTGACATTTGCTATTTGTTGCTGGCTCACTGTTTCGGTGGGGGAGGTGTCATGCTAAAGTCTGTAGGGGTAGTAGACCATGCACTTTTTGAGACTATTACTCATCTCTCTTATGGAGAATGTCACCCAGTGTCACTTCCCCCATTTTTTTGGTGTTTTAGAGCCGGCAAGTCCTTGTCACTCATGCAGCAAGGAGCAGACTTCAGAGCTTCAGTCAGAGAAAGTGGGGGAGGAGGCATCTCGCTTTCCCTCCCCCTTTCTTTTCAGCCTTTCTGCATTTAGGTGAGCCCTTCTGGCTGTGTGTCCCTTGAGGAGTGTGGCAGACTTGCTTTGCCCTTTAGCTTTGTAGTGAAGAGTCTTTTGCTTATTTTAAATAATATGACAATCTTCCTGGGCTGTAGGGCTTGAGAAGGTGAACTTGTCAACAGAAATGTCTGTTGGTTTCAGTTTCTGCCTATTACCCTGTGAAACCAAGGCACGGGGTAAAATTTCTCAGTTTTGTTTTCTCATATTTCAAGGTCTTCATATTTTACTCCCAACATTTTAATGCACGAGAGCTTTCTATCTAAACTGTGATTTGCGCTTAAGTTTAAACTAAATGTTTTCTCTAGATTGAGGTGGATCTTGGATGAACTATCCCTTTCCTCCCCATGTGCAGTGGCATGCCTCAGTCCCACAGAGCTGCTTTCCCTATGATAGGCTAGATCAGGGGACAGAAGGCTTTTGCATTCAGCTATGTATGTGGGACACTGGATTAGATAAAGTTGCACAGCTTTCTTTGGGAGTCAGTCAACACATACCCATTATTGAGTCCTCTTATATGCCAGGCACTGTGTGGGTGCTGCAGACGTAAGGCCTGTCACATCTCTAGGATCACCGACTTTTATTTTATTGTGTAGCATCTCTTGAGTCTGGGGTGCTAAGGAGCATGCTTTGGGAAAGCCTGTCTAGCTTGAAGAAGAGCTAATCTATTATTTTTGAAAACCCTAGGAGGTGATTCTATAATGGCTTTTTATATTCTATTCATGGAGGCTTACTGTCCAGAAGACCTTATGTCTAATTCATATATTACTCAGGTTAGGCTAGCTTAGCAAGGCAACATGATTGAATGCAGACAAAGGAACTATACAGTCCTGGCCCTGTTACTCCATTCCTCTGTCCCCTCCATGTGACCCACACTTCCCCTAGTCTCAGTGGGTCTGAGAACAAATCTGAGAGGCAGAGCCACACTAGTGGCTAAGAGCTCCAACCTCAGACACATGTGTTCAAAATTCTTGCTGCGTCTAATTTACTGGCAGCCGTGTGTCCCTTGAGCAAATTACTTATCTCTCTGCCTCAGTTTGACCTCACAGGGTTATTTGCAGGAATTAGATGTGATAGAATATTTTAGAAATTATCAATATGCCTAGCACATAGGAAATGCTTAACAAATGATAGTTACTATTATGAAAAAATATCTTGCTCCTCAGATGAGCCAAAATTTTGTAGCCCATTACCCCACTCACCTGCTAATTTGGGACTTTGAGCATGCACAAATTCTCTTCATTCTCCTCTTCCTCCCCCTCATCAACACTTTGTAATTGAGCATCTACTTTGTCATGAGTCATGTGTAATAAAAGCATTTATTTGCATTATGGCTTGCAGTCCCTCATCCTTTAAGCCTCTGCTGAATTGTTTTCTTCTGAACAAAGTCTATTTTAATCAAGTTATTTAAAATTGCAAATTTCTCCTGCCTGAAACTCCTAATCTCCCTCGCCATGTTCTCCCCCACTCCATAGGGCTTACTTTCTAACATATTGCATATTTACTTACTCTATTTATTTTTTTTTGTTTATAACCCCTTTTAAAATACGAGATCCATAAAGACAGAGGAATAAACATTTTTAAAAAATTGATGCTTTCTAAATTCCAATTCAGTGCCTAACATATAATACATGCTCCATAAGTATTTGTTCAGCAAACTGGTGAATGTCATTTATTGAGCAATAACAAAAAAATTGTGACCATAAAAACGCTTAGTTTTACATATAAAGAAAACAGTTTCTCTTAAGTAATGAAAATTGCCTAAGGTGATAGTAGGATTTGGAGTCTGGGTTTGACTTAATCTGATTTGAGAGCCCAATCCTTGATGATTTTTCTCCACTATCCTTGTCACGTAACTACGCTTGGGAGTTTTCAAGAAATGTTTCCTATGGGCTCACAAAAATCTCATTCCTGCCACACCTGGTGTTAGATGGCAGAGCTGTGTGGTCTGTGCCACAGGAGGGAGTAGGCCTCTGACTTCTTCATGTTACTCACTTTGAGAAGGGCCCCAGAGAGGTGGTGTTTGTGCTATTACGTTTTCCAGAGTGTTACCTGAGTCTTTAGTGTTACTTTGAGCCATGAGCACATCGGCTAGACCAGGTGTGATCTGAACACCTTTACTTTCAAAACAATCTTTACTTTCCTGTAACAACTAAGGTTGATAGCTCACCACTCTTGTGTGAATCTCTAAACAGTGTATTGTTCAGCTTTTGGGAATTTGAGTGCTAAGCGTACATTTCGCTGTGTGTGGAAAGTGTGACATTGCCCCTGTTGAATGACAGCTTCCAGGAGATGATAAACTAACCGGTCTCTGGGCCATGGACTGTCTTTAGTTTTCCTGAGAGTTTATAGGAGCCTCTTGGGGAAGTCAGTGGGCATGATTACAAGCAAAAAACATAAGAGTCGGCACACTTGGGACATCTGGTGAGGCTGATGGATGGACCAGGCTCTGGGCATGTGACAGAAATGTGGCCAAATAGAGTGGCTGCTTTTTATTTACTGCTTCTTATCTCACCACCACCTCTCTGCAGGCTTCAGGAGCAGGGCCAAGCAGAATGATTGTTTGATATGAAAGAAATGTCTTTAGCTGGCCTAAGCTGAAGGGCAGGAAGTTCAATCAGCAAATGGTCAAGATAAGCCAAGGACGGGTAAGAATCTGTACCTGGACTCCTGGCGTATTCTGTACTCAAATAAAAAAGATGGCTCAGTTGACACAAGGGTCTTAGTGAAGGTGGCCCTCACTATAACTGTTTCTTGCATCGCATTATGTCAGTTTACACTGGTTGGCTAGATTCCAACTTCCTGCCTGGAAAGCAAGGGTCTTTCTACCGGTATTCTGAAAGCAGAGTTGAGGAAGCCGGCAAGAGTGTGATGCATTTCCCATTCACAATGCATGGTCTCTCCCTCTTTGTGTTGGGTCAGTTACCTACGCCCACAACTGTACATGCTGCCCCCTAGGTCCAGAGACCCTTTTTAGAAAACCAACCTTCAGGCTGAGGGCGGTGGCTCACACCTGTAATTTCAGCACTTTGGAAGGCCGAGGTGGGCAGATCACGAGGTCAGGAGATCAAGACCATCCTGGCTGACACAGTGAAACCCCATCTCTACTAAAAATACAAAAACTTAGCCAGGCGTGGTGGTGGGCGCCTGTAGTCCCAGCTGCTGGGGAGGCTGCGGCAGGAGAATGGCGGGAACCCAGGAGATGGAGCTTGCAGTGAGCCGAGATCACGCCACTACACTCCAGCCCGGGTGACACAGCAAGCCTCTGTCTCAAAGCAAAAAAAAAGAAAACAAATCTTCAAATTCTACCAATGTGTGAAAGGGAAAATACGAAGAAGATAAGGGAATCGGGGATTCCAACTGCTACTGAAAAAAGTCCTTGCTTGGTCCTCCTTATTCTAGACAGCCCTTTCACCCCAGTTCCAGAGACGCTGAGCCCTCAGTTCCTGAGCCCCTTGAAGATTTTCTAGTGTTAATTGGGTTGGTTCTTCTCAGCGTTGTCCACTGTCAAGATGAGATTCAGCCTTCTCAGACCTGCTAAGTTAGTTTGCACTTGTTCATCTGCTTCTCGCTGAGAGACCAAGTTACGTTGCTTTGGCCTTTTCTCCTATTCTAACTGTTCCTGTGGATTTGTGTGTTTTGAAAGATTCCTTTATTTTCGCTTTTAAGAGGAAGTAACATTAGATGCATATATTAAATTTGCCACCTTAACTAGGAAACTCTGAAAAAAACGTCTTTCTTTTCTTCAGAGCTGACTTGATCCTTTTCAGGAGGAGCCATCTGTTGGCTCCTGGAGGAAAAAAATTCACAGTATTCATTTGGATTTAAATTAGTTAAATCTAATCATTTAATCCATTCCTTTAAGTAATGCTCAGACTCCAGGAAGCAACAACAACGACAACGACAACTGTGTTCTCTCTGACTGCTCCACTATTCTATGTTTCTCTCAAAGATGGTATCCAGACATCTGGATAAGGAGGTCTGAGGGGAGGATTTTGGCCCTCTGGGGCCCGTGTTCTCTGGACTCTGGGTGATGTTTGTGTTTACCTGTTTGCTGTTTGCCTTCCTGGTATTTTGTTGTGAAGTCAGTGGCTGGTCTCTTGTTGCCCTGTTTCTCTCCTGGCTTGCTCAGAACCTAGTAGTGTCCCTTTTGCTGGCCTGGCTTAGCCCTGTCTCCTACTGGCTCCAGGCCCCAGGGGCTTCACTGTGTCCTTCTGCTAATTCACTGACTCCAAGGTCCTGCTCAGCCTCTTCAATAAGGCCACTGCCACTGTGGAATCAGCAGCTGGTGGCTGGATCTTGACTCATCCCTGATACCTCATGGGAACCAAAGGTTACTTTGGAAAGCTGAACTTAAGAGACTTCCTCCACACTGAGCTTCCTAATTGATGTTGTTATATACCAGGTTGGTGTAATTATTCCCCAGATGCCTCAACAGGGAGCAGGCAATAAGCAGCTCCTCTTGCCCTCAGTTTTACTCTAATGCATTCCCCAACCCATGGGTCAAAGCCTGGAATGGGGGCAATTGGAATACACATGATTAAGAGTCTTGCTCTCCTGCCTTCTAATTTTCTCTGTTTTATTAAAAATTCAAGGGGGAGTGGACTTTCCTTTTATTTCCAGAGTCATATCTTTGAGCAGCAAGCCTCATGCGGGGTTTGCCATCAGAGACCCAGGGATCTATCATCTCCACACGATAAGCCATGTCTGTGAGTTGGGTTCTTGATGTGGGATAATAAAAGAGTTTGGAAAAATCCTCTGTCAGAATATTGGCTTCAGAATAATTCTGTTTTGTATATCAGAAACTGAATATTAGTGAGTTTTTTCTCTTTGCATTTATTTTGTAAAATATCCTTGTATTTTCCCAGAAATGAACTCCTTAGGCTGACTTAGTCAAGAAAAGCAAAAAAGTGGAGCAGGTATAATTTTACAAAATCTTACCCACTGCACGTGTGATGTAATCACATTGATGTAGTTTGAAAAGAATCAGAAACCCTGGGGCTGGTAAGCATTCGGTACTTAGAAAACGTTTTGGACTATGGGACTCTGGTTACTGAAGCTGACACAATTCCAGGTTTTAGGATAGAGATGAATTATCTGAATATTAGCTGTGTGAAGTAGGGCCATTACTTAACAATCCTCCGTTGGTAAAGTTGGGTTGTTAAGATGATTAAATGAGAGGTTTGTAAAACATTTATGCTTTAAAAGGTTTATAAGGTGTTATCATCACCATTATTGATATCAGTACAGTCGAACCCTGAACAACACACAGGGGTTGGAGGTGTCAACTCCCCTGATGCTATGCAGTTGCAAATCTGCATTTAACTTTCAACTCCCCAAAAATGTAACTATTAATAGCCTACTGTTGACTGGAACCCTTAACTATAACATAAACAGCCATTTTGTACTGTTTTGAATTTTGTATGTTATTAATATATGTATTATATGCTATACTCCTACAGCAAAGTTAGGGAACAGAAAATGTTAGTAAGAAAATCATAAGGAAGAGAGACTATATTTACTGTTGGTTAAGTGGAACTAGATCATCACAAAGATCTTCATCTTCACTGTCTTCAGGTTAAGTAGGCTGAGACAGAGGAGGCAAAGGAGGAGTTGCTCTTGCTCAGGGGTGGCAGAGGTGGAAGAATATCTCTGTATAAGCGGACCCACACAGTTCAAACCTGTATGGTTCAAGGATCAACTGTACTATTCAGAAGAAGTCCACTGCCTTAATTTGAAACATTTCAAAGCTTAGGTTATTCTAGTTTTGCTGATTTAGAGCACTCCCATTCGCCAGAAGCATCTTTGGACCAGCAGATTAAAGATTCAGGGAGCAGCCAATGCCTTAAAGATTTTTAGAAATAATTAAAGACAGCATTAGTGAACACGTGGGCAGTCTGGCTGAAGATGCCACCTTGCATAAACGTGGCCCAAACCTTGTCAACTTTGTTTTGTTTTAACAGTTTTACATTTATGTAAAGTCTTAAGAGTTGGTGACTCTTTTTGATTAAGTGGGGTTAATATGGATGGAGAGTGCAATAACTTCTGTAAACATAAGAAATCATTTTTTAACTCTTAGCTAATTCAGCAAGATAAATAAAATAATGAGCTTGATTTCTTTAACTTAAAGCATTTTTAAGGGAGTAAAAATGCTAATTTTTTTAAAAAAATACTGTTGGGTTATGAAATCTTTTAGTGACGTTTATGTCTTTTTCCCCTGAAAACTTCACATTTTCTTTAATGACATCTGTTATTTTTATTATCAGAAAAATGATAGAGAAAAGCAAAATGACAAAAGATATTATAGAATTGGGTTTTATATCTTAAGATAATAAACATATTCTAATTATCACCTTAGGATTGATCCTTTGTAGGTGTGCTTTCTGTTTTACCAATCTGTTTGAACTTGCAGAAATTAAAACTTTCCTGGAAATGGCTTAAATTTAAACAAAATATCATGTTAGCCCCAAGGCAGGATGTTGTTGCAAAAGATTAGTTTAGAAACAATGATCTCTGTGTATTGCGCATTTCATCAATATTTTTTACTTAAGACCGTTTGACAGGGATGCTCTCCTTGGGTTTGAATGAACATGGAAAGATTTTGTATGAGTTTTTTGTTGTCTGCTTTATATATATATAATCACTCATAATGTATAAAATATTCAACACAAGTTAAAATATAAGGAACTTTTGAAAAATTAGGCAAGTCATCTTTGCTCTCATTATCTGCAAAATAAAGAGAGGGTTTCTAAAGCTCTTTGAGCTGTAGAATTCTCCTTCTCTGGGAACGCAACCCAGTAGCTAGCTCTAGGAGGAAGCTGAGAAAAAATGCTATTCTCAAGAGTAGCCACATGGTGGTGGAATAACTCCTCACAAAAATAGTATTCAGCTTCCCTGAAAGCAAAATGATTACACCCCAAAATTGAGTCATTCAAGGATCCCAGGAGACACATGACGAAAGGAAGAGAGGAGCCAGCTCTGCGTGCTTCTGGGTCCCAGTGAAAAGAGAAACATCATAATATTCCTGTACAAAAAGTAGCTAGAACTCTACTTTGTGAGGCAATTCATGAAACTTTATTTCTCTTCTCATCTTGTATTTGAAAGATATTTTTGAGTATTAAACTGTATATTTGTAATTAAATAAAGACCCTCATTTACTGTGTGCCTCTGCAATCTTTATTCCTTTAGCCTCAGTCAGCTATTTCTTGGCCTTGCATCCCCTCTAGCTGTGCTCTAATTTTTCTCCTTTCGTTTTCGGCTAAGTGAACGTATTCATGACTGTAATTCATTTACACTTCAACACATCACAGTTCGGAGTCTAGACTCACTTCTAAAGGTCACCAATGAACTTTGTATTGTGAAACCCAAGGATGCTTTCTCAGTCCGTATCTTATGCCCTATCTTAAAACCTTCTGGTTTACTTTCTTGTCTCCAATCTGTCCTGGCGTTCCTCCTGCTTCTTGGAGTCATTTCTTTCTGGTCTTTGGGGGCTCTTCCTCTTCTGTGTGTCCAGTAACTACAATACCCCAGGTTTCTATCATTACCCCAAAGTCTTCATTTCTTTACATACTTTGCTTGGGGAATTTCACCCCTGTATTGTTTCATTTGTCACTGGAATGACAATTAATGTCAAACTTAATCTTTACCCTAGAACTCATAGATCTTTAGCTTGATATGTCCCAGAGGAATCTCAAACTCAACATATCTGAAACTGTCTTCATTGTTATTCTCTGTTCCCCAATGGTTCCTTTATTTTTAGCTTAATTACTGGCATCACCATCTTGTTGCCCAAACCAGAGATTAAAGAATTATGTAAGACTTCTCATTGTCCTGGGCCTTCTACATCACGGCAATCAGCAAGGCCTAATGGTTTTAGCTCATAACTATTTTTTTAAATCTGTTTTCAGGCCCATTCCTGATAACGATGTCCCTACTTCGGTCCTTGTCCTCTCCTTGGAGCATCACAATCTGTAGTTTCTTTTCTCCTGACTTGCTTCCTTTAAATCTGGTCTCTACAATGTACGGAGCGCACTTTTTCTAAAAGCAAAACCCAGTCATTTAACCTCCTTGCGTAAACATTTTTAATGGTTCCTCGTCATTTACAGATTAGAGTACAAAGTTCTTAATACAGTTTACAAAACCCCAAATGCTTAGCTTAGTCTCTCCCGTCACTTCCCATCTCATCTCTCACCAGTTCTTGTTTCACAACATTATAGTCTGATGCTACCAGGCTTCTAGTTCCTCACCTCCTTCCCACTGTTTATGTCTCTGCATTCATTTATTTTGTTCCCTTTGTCTCATATTTCTTTCCACTTTTGTCTTGGTAGCTCTCACTCATCTTTAACATTCTTACCACATGATGTCTCAACTAGGAATCATTCCTTGACTCCTCAGCTAGACTAAATGCCCATCCCTCTCATTCTCACAGCACTGTGTTTGTCTCCATCTTAGAACTTGATAGCTTTTAATGCAATTCCATGTTTATATATTTTGCACCCTCCAAAAGGCAAGAGTTCCTTGAAAAGAGAGATCACATCTATCTGTTTTTCTTGTCCCCAGTTCCTAGTCTGGGGCTTAGTGCATAATGAGTATTCAATAATTTTTTGTTGAATAGAATTTAATATTTTTGAGGCTTAGAGTCCCTGACGGTGCTCTATGAAGTCTATTCCAGTTCTAAGAAAACTAAACTGTGGTTTTAGCTGGGGCCAGCTTCCTGGAAAAGACTTGAGTTGTGCCCTGAAGAGTTAGTTTGTTTGAGTTTGGACTAATAGAGGGAAGTGAGGGGTATAATCAAAGTTGGATGAGCAAAGGCACGGAGGCTTGTGTGGAGGATAGTGCAGAAACAATGTTAAACAAACGTATTTCTGAAGTGGAATAGTGAAATATGAGTTGGGATAGGGAGAATCCCGCTTATGAGAAATCTCTACTGAGGGACTGGCAAATTAAGCACTCAAAATTCTTGAACAGAGGAATGACATTTTCAGAGCCATGCTGCAGGAAGAGTAATTCAGCACAGGGTACACAATGAATTGAAGTGAGAAACAGGTGGGAATCAGTGAGTCCAGTAAAAGGTGATGGCAGTTAATTAAACAGGTGCCACATGATGAGGCCTTAGACCAGCATGGCAGCTGCGTGAAAAAAGGAGTTAATTTTTAAGCCACTGGAGGAAAAATTAACAGAGACTGATTGCATGTGGTAATAACAGAGAGAGAAGAGTCATGACATTTTAGATAAAGCAGCAGAAATTTAGGGATACAATTTGTAGAGAGAGAAATTATAAAGGGCAGGATGGAATGTGGGACAGCAGCTGAATTTGGTTGGAAATCTTTGCATTTGAGATGATAAAACTTCACAATATTTAATATTTAGTAGGTATGCACAAGGGGTGCTATACACATTGGAGTGGTAGATGAATGAATGAAATCTTAGAAGGATCTGTCAGTAAAATGAAACCATAGTACCAGTTTATAGAGGGGTCTGAGTTAAGGATAGTGACATAGATTTAGGAAGTATCAGCTCAGAGTTTTGAAAACTGCTGAAGTGCATTCACCTCTGAAGGAAGAGATAGCAGTGAGATAAGACACAGTGGTGCTTCTATCTTTCAGGCAAACAGAAGAGGCATTGAAAGCCAATGAGGGTGTAAGGTCAGCTAGGTACAGATTTGTTGCTATAAACCTAAATAGACTATAACTCAGTTGCTTGCTGTCTTAGTCCATTTTGTGTTGCTATTACAGACCATCACAGACTGAGTAACTTGAAAAGAATTTTTTTTTTCCGTATCATTCATTGTTATTTTTATTGTAAAAATGCCTATTACAAAACAAATTCAGAAAATATGGCAGAATAAATTTTTTTTATTATTATACTTTAAGTTCTGGGTTACATGTGTAGAACGTGCAGGTTTGTTACATAGGTATACACATGCCATGGTAGTTTGATGCACCCATCAATCCGTCATCTACATTAGGTATTTCTCCTAATGCTCTCCCTCCCCAGCCCCCACTCCCCAACAGGCCCCAGTGTGTGATGTTCCCCTCCCTGTGTCCATGTGTTCTCATTAACTCCCACTTACGAGTGAGAACATGTGATGTTTAGTTTTCTGTTCCTGTGTTAGTTTGCTGAGAATGATGGTTTCCAACTTCATCTATGTCCCTGCAAAGGACATAAACTCATCCCTTTTTATGGCTGCATAGTATTACATGGTGTATATGTGCCACATTTTCTTTATCCAGTCTATAATTGGTGGGCATTTGGGTTGGTTCCAAGTCTTTGCTATTGTGAATAGTGCCGCAATAAACATACGTTTGCGTGTGTCTTTATAGTAGAATGATTTATAATCCTTTGAGTATATACTCAGTAATGGGATTGCTGGGTCAAATGGTATTTCTTGTTCTAGGTCCTTGAGGAATCGCCACACTATCTTCCACAGTGGTTGAACTAATTTACACTCCCACCAACAGTGTGAAAGCGTTCCTACTTCTTCACATCCTCCCAGCATCTGTTGTTTCCTGACTTTTTAATGATCGCCATTCTAACTGGCATGAGATGGTATCTCATTGTGGTTTTGATTTTCATTTCCCTAATGACTAGTGATAATGAGCTTTTTTTCATATGTTTGTTGGCTACATAAATGTCTTCTTTTGAGAAGTGTTTGTCCATATCCTTCTGCCACTTTTTGATGGGTTTGTTTGTTTTTTCTTGTAAATTTGTTTAAGTTCCTTGTGGATTCTGGATATTAGCCCTTTATCAGATGGATAGATTGCAAACATGTTCTCCCATTCTGTAGGTTGCCTGTTTGAGAAGAAATTTCTTTGTCACATGGTTCTGGAGGCTGGGAAGTACAAGAACATGGTGCTCGCATCTTTCAAGGGCCTTCATGTCGTGTCATTTAATGGTGGAAGGCAGAAGGACAAGTGAGGTTAAAGCAAGAAAGAGCAAGAGGGGACCAAATGCGCTTTTATAATAACCTATTCTCATTCACTAATGAGATAATGACATTAATCCATTCATGAATGTGGAATATTCATGGCCTAATCAGCTTTTAAGGGTTCCACATTTTAATATCATCACAAGAGCAATTGAATTTCAACATGCATTTTGGAGGAGACATTCAAATGATAGCACTTGCCTCTTAAATAGAATAGAACTATTTAAAACAATTAAAAAGAAAATTTCTAATCATGAAAAATGTTTTAACATAGATGGTATATAAATAGCCAGAATATACGAATGTTTCTTTAGGCCAATAAGATAAAAATGATTATTCCAATGGAAAACTTGGTGGGGGCACAAGCAGGAAATTTTCTAAAACAAATATTAAAGTCTAAGAAATATGCAGAAAGCTATTCAATTTCACTGGAAATAAAAGAGAAATTAAAATAATAAAGTTTTGTTGCTTAGCAAATTGGAAAATTTTTAATTAAAAAAACACTACTCATCCTTAACAATGGTATGGGAAACAGGTACTTGGTGGAAAAGTAAACTTATGTGACAATTCGTTAAATTCTGGACAACAATTTGGTGATTCAGTGATTTGGTTCAGCAAGTCCTTGAAAATTATCTTAAAGCAATAATTGCTTGGCACCAATATTTAGATATAAAGATGCCTATTTCTGCTTTACATTTTAGTTATATAAGTCATAACATAAACTCTCTCTAGCTGATAGTAGTAGTTATTAATAAAATTATTATATTCATTGAATTGTAGTTAACTTTTATCCTAAATATCATGCATTACAGTTGTCATAACTGTAGCATATTTCTTATGCTGCTATACATTGATTCTTTTCATTAATCAATACTTTTATTGATTAATCTATGCCATTTAGCGCTCCTCTTTTACAATTGTGCTTGCCTTCCTTCAAATTTCCTGGCCAGCATCACTGTTGTTGAATTTCATTTTGATGTGGTAGACTGTCTGGTCTCCCCTCAGTGTTTCATGAATATCTCTTACAGTTCCTTATAGTGTCTTGCACCTCAATTGATTGCTCATGAATAGATCATTTTATGCTTCTTTAAACTCTTAAACCCTTGAAAAAAGTAAACATGGTTCAAAAAATTAATAAAATAGTAAATAAACTGTCAGAAGTACACTCAAGTTTTGTAAATTTTTAGTACTCCATATTAAGTTAAAAATAGGTGACTTGTTTAATTTTACATGTTTTGGAAATTCTAAATCTACTTTTAAAAAATATTAAGTTAATAGAGGCTTATACAATTTTTATAAACAGTAAGTGAACTCATCAACTGCCATGGTCAACATTTATAAATAAATTAGTTAACACCAGATGCTAGCATTTTCATTTGTTGGGTGATCATATGCAAATAACTTCCTTCTGACCCTCAGAAAGTAGTCCTAAGAGTCTTCTAGATAATGACAGCTAGCTAACTAGCTAGCTAGAAACTATTTGAAAATAATGGGGGAATTGATTAGATACATTTTAAATGCATAATAAAATAAATCCTGTTACTTTTCTAACAAACACAGAATGAACTAAGTCACTGCATTTATTAGTTTTTGCCTTTTTGATAACACTTTTGTTTCTTTGATATTAACAAGAACCAGAAGGGACATAGAAGCATACCAAGTGTTCAGGTTTAGTTTAAGTTGATATGAAGTCTCACATTGCTTCTCATTTTTATGGAAATTGATTTTTCTCCCTAGGGCAATGACATGTATTAATATTTATCATAAAAAGCACTGAAAAACACAGCTTTATTATTTTCTGCTGGAAAGCAGTGGAAACATGTAGTCTTTTATAAATCTTATTGGAAGTGAGCCACTGTTAAGTTACAGTTAATGTGTTGTATTTCACAGGTGTGCTGGGGTAGACAAAGGATTGCAAACCACTTATCCAGGGTTGAAAAATCCTTGAGTTCTGTGCAGCTGCTGCCACTTCCTGTCTTGATTCCAAGAGAAATATAGAGATCCTGGTAATGCAAAGCATGTTGTATATTTCTATAAAACTTTTGCTATAAACCCCAATAGAGTTAATTGTTGAGTTAATTAGGCTCCTCTTTACCTAAGCCTCAAGCAAAGTGAACTCTGCCCCCTGTCTTTTTTCTAGCCCCCTTTGGCATTGGCATCTGAATAATTTCATTCTCAAGACCAGAGGAAGAAGTCTGAGGAGGTGCAAGTTAGAGAATGACTTCTTAGGATCCAGCACATCTGTGGTTTAACCTGCAAACCCCAGGGGAGCATCCTCAGCCACATAGGAGAAAATGTCACCTACTTAGGCTTGAGGCTTTAATGTCTTGGTCATATCAAAAGTTCTAGTTCCTGGCACCTTAGATCTGCTTGTGTTTTTGAACTTAATCTAAAAATGATGGGTGGGGGAAATCGGAAGAGACCAATGTGAAACAATTGTTGAGAGACAAGATGAAGGCCACGTAGCATGGTGATCAAGAGAGCAGGCTCTGCTGTGGTAATGAACTGCCTGGGTTAAAATCCTGTTTCTGTCACTTCATAACTTAGTCAAGTTACTTAATGACTTTATGCCTCTGTTTATTCAAGTAGACTTGTTTGTCCTAACCACACTCAATCAGATTTTGAGCATAGACAGCCATTCTAGAATATTTTGGTCTGATTGGTCAGTCTCTCCATTTAGAAAAACTACATGATATGGGCAGTTAAATTATAATCAGAAAGTTACATGGAATGCATAAAATCTGTTTATAAGTAGATTACATGGGATACCAAACTTGATGGTCAAATGCACTCATCATCTCTTAAAATAAATATACAGATTTGTAGACCAGAGGGTCATCTTTGCTAAATAGTGAAGAAGACACAAGGAAAATGTTGCTTTTTGGGTTATGCTTGTCTAGATTCTAAGCAGTCTGTTTCTCTTCCATTAACAGCTTCTACTTTCAGATAGAATAAACTTTACTTTTATTCAGGCTTATTAGTTACAACTGCACTCTACTCTTGTTTTCCCTGAGTCTACCTGCTATTTTCTTGATTCAATTTAGAGGTCCCCAAATTTCAGTCACGCAATTACAGATACTCTTCTAGAGCAATGCTACTCAAATTTTAATGTGTACAGAAACTGCCTGGATATTTTGTTGAAATTCAGAATCTGACTTAGTAAGTCTGGGGTGGGGCCTGAGATTCCATATTTCTAAGCTCCAAGTGATGTTGATGCTGCTGGCCCATGGATTCACTGTTAGCAGCAAGTTTGTAAATTATCTGTGTGGATTCTAATGACATCCATTGCCTATAAACTTTTCCTGATTTTACATTTGGAGAAAAATATAATCTCTAAGTTCTTGGAGTCCATATGGAAAATGCAAGTGGAAAGGGAAGTGGAAAGAGGGAGGGCGTAATTTACCATTCTACACAGGAAACTCACTTCTCTGTGTACTAATAGCAAATGACTTACCTGATCATCTCATATGGCTATTAGGATGTTTGTGGGTGATTTATAAGTGTGAAGAGATGCACAGAGTGACTGGCTATGCACCTCTTAATAAATGCTGCTGATTCCTGGCTATGTAGATTGTCCATGTGAGAAGAAACTGGAAGCAAAACGATGACTATAATTTAGAGCATCTGTGCTTGTCTTTTGGTATGGGCTTCCTTCATAGTCACTACTGTTTTCTGCCTGTAATGTCTAGGACAGAGTGCCACTCCCAATGAGTAAGTTTTTATCCTTGTTTTTAGCTTCTCTGAAGGTTGACTCCCTATCTCTGAACAAACTGCCAAAGTGTAATTTTTTAACATCAAAATTTCTGTTTTAAGTCAGAATGTCTCAAACATATCTTCTATATTTGGTGAAAAATCTGTTTTTCTTTTTCTACCTGATGGGGTAATAGAGAAACAGGTTTGCTTTATTTACATATAGTATTTTTAGGGATTGTTGTTGAATAACAATTATAATAATAATTACCATGTTTTCAGTTCCTACATTGTACTATGAACTGTTACGTACTTTACATACATTTGGGTTTTTTTTCCTAATCATTAGAATAACCTTGAAAGTAAGGATTTTGTATTGCTCAGGACATGTTCAACTAAGTTGCAGAAACAAAGAACTGCTAAAATTTCAGTGTTTTAGCAAAACAAATGTTGATCACCCTGTCATACAAGTCCAATGCTGGTCAGCAAAGATTCTTCATCTTACGAAACCATTATCTTAATTTGGTTCTGGGTCTTAATTTATAAAGATGACTGAGTGATAACATGGAATGGTCAATGCCATTGGAAGAGAAGCTTATAGTTCCCCAGGTCCTCTGGAAATGGGAAGTACAGGGCACCACACAGGACCACGTGGGGAAGCACAGAGTCAGTCAGGAGGCAGAAGCAGGCATGAGGGGAAGGTCTGGCCGAGAGGCTTCCTCATGTTTTCTCATGGAAAGGCAAGGCAGGGCAGGCGAAGCATCTTAGGATTGGATAGTTGGAATAATGTTGGGGTGTGCTGGGCTACTAGAGGTGGGTTCTTGGCCCTAGTTTTCTTTCACCCACCCCTGGGTGATTTAGGGCAGGGAAAATTGTGGTTCGGTATGTGAGAGTTAGATAAAGAGAACAGTAGGAAGTATGGACTCAGGATTGTTTTGTTTGTGATTTGATTTTTTTGTGCTGGTAAAAGCTGGATCGCAGGGGAGATGTAAACAGCTTTGGCCATTAGTTGGCCTGTGATTGATGGATGTCACACAGAAAAATAAAAAATCTAAGAAAATACAGAAAACATCTCAACACATGGCCTCTGAGCTTACCGTAGCAGAAGGAGAGAGAGTTGGAGCTCCCAATGGGGGTATTTTAGGAATTAAATCTCCTTCTTCATAGCCCAGTTCTCCTGGCTCCAAGCTCACTGCAAGGAAGGCTGAGAAATGTTGTCTTTTTGCTGTCCAGGAAGAGGAAAATAAGATGGGATTTGGTGAACACATCTATGTTGTCTCTGCCACACTATAAAAACCTCCAACTTGTAAAAGAGTAAACTGTGGTTCTGATTCATTGTGACTTAGCCAAAGTATTCATTTTTCAAATGGCAGAGCCAGGGCTTGAATCCAGGCATTCCAAAGTGATCTTCTTTCCTTGTGTCACAGGACCTTTGAATTGAATATAATAATCCTGATCATGATAGATAAAATAGGCCGACATCGTATTTTATAGATTCCTAATTGACAAGGAACTCTGGATTATTATTAGTGTGAAGGCCATTAGATAGTTGAGCTAAGACCTTAGGATCCAGTGTGTTCAGATTAAGGTCTGACATTCAGAGCATTGAATACAAAGTAAAGTGTCTGACTTTTCAGTTACATTATCAAAAGTTGAAGATAACAGCCAGGGGGATTAAAACAGCTGGGTAAATAACAGTTAACAAAGTTTTAAAATTTTTCTCAGAAGAGAGGTATAAAGAGCACAGTCTTATCCCTAGCAGGTACTTTTTGGTGGTAAGAGTCTGAGCCACCATCCTCAGGGTCACCACCTCACATTCTTGCCAGTGCTACCTTGATAAGATAATGGGGAGTCACCTTCAACTGAGCTGATGGTAAGATCAGGGAAGGTACAGTCCAACACTAGTGGTGCAGAAAGTCCCCAGTTTTTACCACAGTGAGTTCCTGGAAGCTATGTCATAAAGCAGACCATTATGAAGTGGATCGTCTTTTGCCAAATAAATAATGCCACACGTTGGGTGAGGGATGTGATACTGATCAAGAACTAATTCTCAATTAAGTCAAACATATGAGCAGATGATTTTTGAAAACAAGAGTATATAAACTACACAATTCTATTATAACTTTAAAACAGTAATGCCAGCCTCTAGATTGTATTAAATGGACACAAACATAGAGTTCACATTGAATTTGAATAGAATTTCAATAAAGTGTGTCTATAATACATACATCTCTACTGTTCTTTACACGTGACTGCTATTAATAATTTTATTTGCAACTTTAGAATGTAAAGTTTTGTCGATTTTATCCAGATGGCTCATATCTCTTTAAGAAAATGAGAAATACAGTCTTTCTCTTGTCTTCTTCTGCCTGAGGAGGTCTGAGGTGAAATATATATATATATATTCAAATATATATATATATTCATAGCTCTGTGACATTCCTAATATTAAGTATGCATTTTCAGAATCATTCTATGGATTTATTGAGTAGAGAGAGAGGTATACTTGGAAAATGTGCACCTGCCCACAATAGGGTCATCTATCTACAACAAGGATTTTCTACAATAGAGAAATGGCAAGGATTGACTCTGGGCTTAAACCAGTTCAAAAAAAATGAATAAATTCCTCCCTTAGGCTTGGCATCAGTATACCTGAGATGGATCTTGTTTCAATTATTGGGTCTAATTTCCTCCATAATTCATAGAAAATATTTCATTAACTCAAATATTTCTACATTAAAACCATCTGCTAATAATTCAGCAATTCCACTCCTAGCTATATACATAAGAGAAATGAAATTTGTATTCTCCAAAAAATCTGTTAGCATTACTCATAACAGCCAAAAAGTGTAAGCAACCCAAATGTCCATCAAAGATAAATGAATAAATAAACTGTACTATATCCATATAATGGAATATTATTTGGCCATAAGAATAAATGAAGTACTGATACATGTTCAACACAAATGGGCCTTTAGAAACATCATGCCAGCTGAAGGAAACCAGTCACAAAGGACTAAATATTGTGTAGTTCTATTTATATGAAAAGTCCAGAACAGGTAAATCTATAGGGACTAAAAGTAAGTGAGTGGTTGTGAGTGGCTGAGACATAGGGTGGGTGGAGGTTGAAATTAAGGCTATGAGATATGGGATTTCTTTTTGAGGTGACAAAGATGCTCTAAAATGTATTGGAATGATGGTGGCACAAGTTGGTGAGCCACTGAATCGTACACTTTGAATAACTGAATGTATGGTATGGGAATTATATGTCAATAAAGCTGTTAAAACAACAACGGTTCCATCCGCTAGACAGCTCACCACCTCGAGAAGCAGTGAAAAACTCCTTTTCACATTGTATGTCCTGATTTTGGGACCAAAAATATGGAATTTTTAACAGCATTCCTGATATTCGGGTGTGAAGGAAGGAAAACATATAAATGACATAACTTCAGCTCATACAGAGTTTAAAATATTGTTGAAGTGGTGAGAATTACATCAAGGAACACTTGGAGAACACACTCCCACTTGCTATCATCCTTATGACTTTTTTTGGCTCTGGTTGTTAGGTCAGAGTATTATTTTTTTTTGGTCCAAAGTGATGCATTTTTTATATATTCATTCCATAGATGCCTATAAGCACCTGCTGCATTTCAGATACCATGCTTATAAAGGAGGACTGCTGTTTCATCTTCTGTCTCTCAAAATGTCATGGTCCAGGACAATAATGGAATAAATGCTGAGGCTACCTCTTCCCGAAGTATCATGGATGCTGGAAAGGGCTCTGTGATGAGACTCAGGAGGCCTGACTAGTTTGGGCCTGACTACCCATTGCCTCTGTTTTCTTGGGCAAGTCATTTATCTCTGAATCATAGTTTACTTTCTTTGTAAAATGAGGGGGCCGGTTTCTCTCATGTTCTTTCCAACTCTATATACTATTAGGTTGCATAAGATGCTGATATTGGTCATTTTAGAAAGCATTTTCCCCTTTCTGTTGCTTTTAAGGACAGAAAATGAATGCATCTAAAAAGAGAAACTCTTTATATAATTTGTTACACAAATAATGTGCATTTGCCATGATGATCTGAAACCCCAAGGTTTTATGGTAAGCAGTTATTACCTTACCTCCTACTTGAATATGTGTGAGTAAATTGCATGCAGATTTGAATAGTGCTGCTGGGAAGACAATTTCTTTCTACTCCCAGATAGTATTAGGATAGTGTCCTTTGCCTATTGTGCTACATTTATTTATAATTTTAGGAAGAAGAAAATTAATAATGAAACTTGAATAATTACCCATCAAATGTTACCGGTTTCCACATACCCCATTATTGAAGACTCATTTATTTATCTCTTGCCATCTGTTGGCATTTGATCAAAAACCAAAAGATGCAAAAATGAGTCATGGCTTACTCTCTCTCAGTACCCCTTACCTCTATGGCTGTGAGTGAGAGAGAAGGTGTGTCATACCCAAACCCACTGATAGCCAGTAACAGAGGAAATGAAGGGAACTCTTCAAAGCCCAAAGCAAGAATGTGCATTTGTTGTGGTAACTACCTTGGAAAATGAAAGTTTGATGTTGTTTTCCTGTGATAACTATTTTGATTCTCCAGCTATACTCTTAAAAGGGGAGGAAAAGCAGGGAACGGAGGGCATTTTTATAGGACATATTATATTCCCTGAGATAATAAAATGTCTACATATTCCACATGCTCTTGGGAACTTTGACTTCCGGTGCCACAGGACAAAGATACCTCTGTGTGTCTTTGAATGTACCTGCTACAAAGGGGGAATCAGGCAGCCTTTCCTACTGTAAGGGCAGCTGCATTCGACCAAGAACAGACAAGGCTTCTCTGCTGGAACTAGGACAAGGTAGCTGTTGTAGGTGGGGGAACCCATCCCACAGCAAATGTGAATAGTAACACAAAAGCATTTTTAAAACTTTGAATCAGATACCCAAATTTTGGAGGAAGCCTAGAAGTCATCTACTGTAATCCTTTGTTTTACAGGCAAAGAGACACAGGAAGGTGAAGTGACTTCTTCAGGGTCCCACAGCCACTCTTAAGAGATCAGCACCTTGATCTCTTGAAGCTAAATTTCATTTTTCTTACAGGGGGTTATTTAGAATAGATCAGATAATAGTTCCATATATATATATATATATATATATAGAGAGAGAGAGAGAGAGAGAGAGGATGTTTTTAAAATTTTCAAATAATTTTCACATGTAGAGTAAGAAACTGGGTTGTTATCCTCAATTTTTCCTTCTACAACTGTGAGCACTATTGTACATAAGCATATTGTACATGATTGTTACTCAATATTTGTCTTCTGGTTTACTCTGTAAAACAGTTAGGAAAGGAATTAACTACCATCACTTGACCAGTGTAGAAATTAAGGCAGAGGCTTGTCTGGGCCTACCAATTCTCTGTGCTTTCAGTAGTTTCATCTGAAGACTAGAAATGATAGGATTATTATGGCAGATTAAAGGTGGCCACAAATTCATTGCCTCTTTTCTCATCAAGGGAGGTGTTTAGGTCGGGCCCAATGGCTCATGCCTGTAATCCCAACACTTTGTGAGGCCGAAACAGGCAGATCACTTGAGCCCAGGAGTTCCAGACCAGCCTGGCCAACATGGTGAAACCCCGTCTTTACTAAAAAAAAAAAAAAAAAATACAAAAGTACAAAAATTAGTTGTACATGGTGGCACACCCCCATAGTCCCAGCTATTCAGGAGGCAGAGGTAGGAGGATTGCTTGAACCTGAGAGGTGGAGGATGCAGTGAGCCAAGATTGCACCACTGCACTCCAGCCTGGGTCACAAAGCAAGATGCTGTCCCAAAAAATAACCAAAAAGTGCTGGTGTTTATTTGGTGTTTATTTCTCCACTCTCCAAATCCGGGCTGGGCTGTGACTGCTTTTACTGATGAAGTAATATGGAAGGGATGGTGTGTTAGCTCTGGACCTAGCCTTTACGATGACTGGCAACTCTTCCTTGGTCTCTCGGAGCCCTGAGCTTCCATGTAAGAAGTGCAGCTACTCTGGAGACACCACATGGAGAGGGAGAGGAGGAAAGGCTCAGTAGAGCCCAGCCTTCAGCCATCACCACTAAGGCTCCTGGCATGGGAATGAGGACATGTTAGACCTCCCTACCAGTCTGGCTGAAGATCACCAAGTAAATGCTGTGCAAAACAGACAAATGGTCCATCCCAGCTCTGCTCAGACTCCTACATGATATAATTGCGAGCTATAATGAAAATGCCTTTTGTTTCAGTCACTAATATTAGGGATAGTTAATTGTGCCGGGACAGATAACCCTAGCAGTTGTTATAAGAAGTAAATGAGTTTATACATAAAAGCATTTAGAACAGGACCTAATGAATAAATATTAGCATTTCTTCCCTTTCTCTCTGTCCCTTTCAATCTCCTTCTCCTCCTCTCCTTCCTCCTCTTCTCCTACTTCTCTGTCTCCTCCTCTTGTTTTTTATATATATATATATACACACACACACACACACACACACACATATATATATACACACACATATATATTTTTTTTTTAGATGGAGTCTCGCTCTGTCACCCAGGTTGGAGTGCAGTGGCGCAATCTCGGCTCACTGCAAGCTCTGCCTCCCAGGTTCACACCATTCTCCTGCCTCAGCCTCTTGAGTAGCTGGGACTACAGGTGCCCGCCACCAGGCCCGGCTAATTTTTTTGTGTGTTTTTAGTAGATACAGGGTTTCACCGTGTTAGCCAGGATGGTCTTGATCTCCTGACCTCATTATCCACCCGCTTCAGCCTCCCAAAAGTGCTGGGATTACAGGCGTAAGCCACCACGTCCGGCCTATATAGTCTCTTGTAATAGCTTGTAAAATAAGTCAAGAAAATTCTGAAGCACTAGGTCTTCAGAAAATTCTGAAGCTCCAGGTCTCCAATATTCATTTTATGTTTTTGTTCCATGATGCTGTGCCACACAGTCTAGAAAGCATAAATGAGACTACTGTGTTTCCTGGTTTTCTACTTTGTTTTAAGGCACATTCAACCTGAGGCAGCTATGAGCCACTTTGGCACATGAGAATTCAATTTGGCATTTTATTTTTACATTTCTACTCTTAATTCATTCATTATTCAAGAAATATTTATTGAGCACCAACTATATGCCAGGAACTGTGCTAGCTGCTGAGAAAACAGGAGTGAATAAGGCAGACCGTGTCTTCAGGGAGTTTATAATTTAGTGGGGACAATTTATTAATAAGTGAATAATTAACAATACTTCCGAGAAAAGTGCTACAGAGGAAATGAGTATGATGTGAGAGTGAACAACACAGGGATGCATTTCAGATAGGGAGGTCTGTGAAGTTGAGGAGTGTGCCATGGAAGGAGTCTGGGGAATGTTATACCAGGCAGAGGGGAGCAAGTGAGAAGTCCCAGAGGAGGGAAAGATCTGGAAGAAAAAAAGGAGCCAAAGTGTGTGGAGCCTAGTGTGAGGTGAGGTGGTGGAGATGGGTAGAAGTCAGGTGATGCAGGTTTTTTGTTCACTAGATCTTGGTAGGAAACTTGGATTTTACTCTAGGTGAGATAGGAGATACTGAAGGAGTTTAAACAACAAGTGGCATATATTTTAGAAAGATCACCCAGGATGACACAGGGAGAATGGATTAACAAAGGGGGAAGGTGGGGAAGCAAGAAGGGCCTTTCAGAAGCCATTTAACAAATCCAAGCAGAAGATGATGGTGGCTTCATCAGAGTGGAGGGAGTGGGTTTGAAAAGAAGTAGAGGGATGTGACTGATGGGAGCCAATGGCGTAGGGATGGAGATGCAGGTTCTGGACTTAGAGTCCCTGGGCTCATCCAAGCTCTAACGCTAGTTGTGGGATCTTTAGCAACTTACTGAACTTCATTATGTCACAGTTTGTCTGTCTGTAAGATCAGATAGAGGACATCTAATTATAGGGATATGATGAAGACTAAAGTTAATACTTATAAAGCACTTTTAAAAGTCCATGGCAGAGTAAGCACTCAGTAAGCGTTCTCTGTTGTTACATTTTGAACGACTTGCTGATGAACTGAATTTGTGGGATGAGGGAAAAAATGGAGGAAAAGACTATGTCTTCCTTAAAATTCATTCCAAAGATTCCAAGCAAAAGTCATTTTTCTTCTCTGTGGAGCATCCTAGAATTTTTATTTATTTATTTATTTATTTATTTATTTATTTATTTATTTTAATATGACCTCATCTTACCTCACACCCAGCCTTATGTTATAGTATTGTGTGTGCACCTGCATATGTGTGTCTATGTATCTATATCTGACTTTTTGTGAACTTCTTAAGAACTGGGACTGTGTCTGATTCATAGTGTCTAAGACAGAGATTCTCAACTAGGACAGTAGTGGAGAGGGGCAATGAAAATCATGTGTGGTTATGAGTCTCTTAGCAATTACAACCCCCACCCCAGCCCTCCTCTAACCCAGAAGACTCTGAAACAATGGCCAGAGTGAGCCAATATTGGTGATGAGATTGTATTTTACCCCTGAGATGTTTTGCGGCAGGAAAGGTGTCAAGAACCTCAGATTCTAAACAGTTAGTAATACATGTCTATTGAAATGAATTGAGAATAGTTGTGTGCTTTATGCTGTTTCAAAATTGTAGATATATAATATTTTAAATGATAGCAATGTTAACTGTGTCAACACTTGGAAATAATAAAGAATAATGGAATACTGTGTCAAGCAAAAAATTAAGTATGAAATAGTATGTATACAATGACTACAACTTTGTAAAATATTAAAGATCAGAGGACAAAACATAATAAATGTAGTTAGCTTTTTTTTTTTTTTTTTTTTTTTTTTTTTTTTTTTTTTTTTAAAGACTGAGCCTTGCCCTGTCACCCAGGCTGGAGGGCAGTGGTGCGTTTTCGGCTAACTGGAACCTCTGCCTCCTGGGTTCAAGCAATTATTATGCCTCAGCCTCCCAAGGAGCTGGGACTACAGGCGCCCACCACCATGCCCAGATAATTTCTTTTTTTTTTTTTTTTTTTTTTTTGTACTTTAGTAGAGGCAGGGTTTTACCTTGTTGGTCAGGTTGGTCAAGAACTCCTGAGCTCAGGCGATCTGCCTGCCTTGGCTTCCCAAAGTGCTAGGATTACGAGTGTAATTATCGTTTGTTTAAAGTTTTACAGAATGTTTTTCTCACAAAGTTAATTAAATACAAATCCCAGTGTTCTCTTAAGTGGCTTCTACCTGACATCAACCCTCCAGATGCTTCTGGCAAACAGGATTCCTTTAACAAATTTGAGAACTGCTTCAGTGCAGTTTCCCCTCTTGGAAATATACAGAATCCCAAATCTTGTGAGAAGCCAACATTTTTGCTTTGTTTTTCCAAGTTGTCCTCAGATTAGTTTGGCCCCCAAACCCTTTGGGAAGCAAAGGACACTACTACCATTTCCAGAAGTATTGTCTGCAGAATGACCTTGGGAAAATGTGGGCCCAGGGCTTTCCTCACGTCCTCATATGCCTACACCTTGGTGACTCTCACAGGCTGCTCATGTTATCATAGGTTGAGGAATCCCTGTGTTACATGTGATACTAAAATTCAACTTCCTCTTTGTCTTTTTAATCATTTAAGTGGAGTTTGGTTTTAATATCTGATGATATTTTATCAGGTAGTTCTGTAGACCCTTTTCTGATCCCAGCCTCTCTGTCAAATAATTACTCTAAAAATCACACTGGTAAATGCCAGAGGAGATTTGTCATTTAAATGAGCCAACCTGTAATGAATTCACTTATAAAGAGAGAACAGTTTTGACATGTAAATAGTCACTTTCTATTTGTATTGACTTTTAAAATAATTATATAATGAGTATATTGAGTTTTATTGGATACTTTCATGAGAAAATGTGTCCTCTATCTGGAAGATGGATTAGGGAGGATGAGAGTGAAGACTGGATATTGGACAGAAGCTCTAGGGAATAGCAAGGAAGCCATGGAAATTGCCAGTTCTCTGGAGCTTGTTCAAGTTTTGAAACTATCACAAGCAGTATTATTTGTGATTTTTCACCTTTTATTTGTTTATTTTTTCTTAAAATATATGGTCAAAATGAGAGGACTAAATCATAGGTATAATGAATCCTGTAGCTCTTACACTGCCAGATAGCTCTCCAAAGTGGTTGAACTAATTCGTTATTTTATATATAATTATGTTAAATAAATTTATTTTTTTAACTAATTCAATAAATATGCAATACTTGTTTTAAACTGTTTTTCTTGTAATTATTACAGAGACTGAACCCTTCCCACATGTTTTGTCACTACATTTACTAATCTACAAACTGCTTGCATCATTTTAATTCTTGTTAAGCTTAGCTATTTTTATGGAAAGTTATTTAATAAACTCAGAAATAGAAATGAAAGCTGAGTACAACCTACTGAGCCTTGTCTTACTTGGATGAAAAAGAGCCGAATCAAGCTTATTGAATTGGACAGAGGCAGTCTTGCACCAGCCTCAACCCCCACAACTCCCACCCTCTCATCTCTTACTGGAGAAGCTGCATTTAGTCAATGATTATGCCAGTCATGTTCCTTTATTATGTGCTTGGCATACAGTTGGTATTTAGTACATAGTAATGGAGGAAAGAAAGAAGGAAGGAAAGAAGGAAGAGAGAGAAGACGGAGGAAGGAAGGGTAAGAGAGAAGAGAAGAAGGAAGAGAAGAAGAAAGGAAGGGAAGGAGGGAAGGAGGGAGGGAGAGACATAGGAAGAGAGAGAGAGAGGGGGAAAGAGGGAGGGAGAGAGGCCTTGTATTTCCCAGAAATGCCCTAATAGTAAACACTATTCTTTAACTCATTTAGCATTTAACAACAAAAAATGTATTGTTCTTATTTTCAAACTTCCTTATCAAGCCACATAAACTAACTGGTCCCATTTTATGAGGTGTTTATGCTGGAGGTTCTCTAAAATTACATTTAGTTTTAAACTAATGCTATGATCTGAAAGATATACTCCATGTAACACTTCAGTCCAAATTAGGCTAGAGATTTTTTTAAAGTATATATTTAGTCCTGTTTCCTTTCATTTCCCAAGACAAATGTATTATAGGTACCCCAGTCAATTTTCCTCACCCCTTGCACAGATGCTTGCATGCTCACACACCCTAAGCAATAATTCCCACTCTATCGCCTTTGCTCCTGGTGTTTTTCCTCCTAAAAGACCCTCTTCTCCCCTCTACACTCATCTGCATCCTTCCCGCCCTTCAAATCTTAAGTCATATTTGAAGCCCTAGAATCATAAAGCTGTTGCCTGTACTATCATCTTCGCTTTATATTTTTCCTCATTCCTCCTCCAGCTCCCTGAAATGAAGACAGTGTGCTCCAGCTGACTGTGCCCTGGGGACTGTGTCCCTGCTCGCTTCTGATGAAACACTCACACCCTGCATAGGTCCCTGGCTGTCCCCACCCAGGGCAATCCCCCTGGCCTGGAGCTGACGTGGCTTTGAACTCCCACGCAGAGCTGCGCTTCTGCCCTACTTCTGGATTTTACTGTAACTTGCTTAGCAGTCGGAGGTGCTGAAGTTGCAGAAAGGCTCTGTGGGTTTGCTTTTGATAGTGTTCAAATTGTTTCCAAAACTGTTGAGCATTTCCTGCCCTTAACAGGCTCCTTGAGCTCAACTTTTGTCATTGGCTGTCCTCCCTGGGCTCCTTTTCCTTATATTTTATTCCCCATTTTGACTTTCCCCTTTGTTTCTCTTAGGTCATTGATTCCATTGATTCACTGCAATCACCCAAATCTCCCATGCTTTTGTTCCTTTTTTTTTTTTTTTTTTGGTCACTCTCACGTTTTTCTCTCTGGCATCCAGTTACTGGCATTGTCCCTTATTCCTACTACTGAAGTAATAAAGTAATAAGTTTCTTAGGGAAAATAGTTTCAAGCAATTTAGCAGAATTTTTTATTTCAGACCGACTTGACTTCAAATCTGACCTCTGACCTTAGTTTAACCTTTGGTGAATTACTTCCACTGTTTTGTCTCAGCTTTATCCTCTCTTACAGAGGCACCATAAATTCCAACTTACACAAATTGGGAGGATACATGAGATCATTTACAGGCAGTGCTTGATGTCACAGTAAATAATATTCCTCATCCAATTCTATTTCCTGCCTTCTCATGAAGAAGTGACTCCATTTTGGTGCTGATCGTTAAATTTCCATTATTCATTTATTCAATCAATATCTGGGCATTTATTGTGTAATCGGCACTGAGGTAGCATCGGAGACACAGTGATAAAATGTTTTAGACCAGGGATCCCCAAGGCTCGGCCATGGCCCGGGCACCAGTCTGTAGCCTGTTAGGAACTGGATCACTCAGTAGGAGGTGAGCAGCGGTGAGTATTCCCGCATTACATTCGCATAGGAGCATGAACCCTACCATGAACTGTGTGTATGCGAGAGATCTGGGTTGCGTGTTCCTTATGAGAATCTAACAGAGAGGTTGGGGACCACTGTGTGAGACGGTGTTGCCACTCTCACAAAGCTTATAGCCTAGTGGAAGATTCAGATAAGTCCACTAGCATCTCACTTCCCATTTTTCTCACCCCTTCTGTGAGGAAAAGCTCAGTGAGAGCATGCTTCTGTGTGTCAGCTACTGCGCTTCCTGTCAAAGGCCTGAGAAAATGCCTCTCACCCTCAAGGAGCTTCAGCCTCATAACTGGTTTATGTGTCAGATGGGGTGATAATCCAGTGGAAGAACTGATCGTTTCTGCAGAAGACGGGGAAGAGAAGAGAGGGTGTTGCGGGAGCTTCACTGAAGAGGTGGGATCTGAAGGGATGGCTGGTGGTGTTCTGGGTGGTAGAGGAGTGATCCAGAATGAGCCACAGACCAGGCAAGTGACAATTTGAAATGATGTGGCTCCCCTTGGAAGTCAGCTGTAAGGCATTTAGTCCTGCTGGTGTGAAAGCAGCAAGGGGAGAAATGAATGGTAAGGAATGTGCTGGATAGTCTTGAGAGGCCTTGGATGCTATGGCTGGGAGTTTGATTGCTTTCTGAAAATGCAGGAGAACCACTGAAGTACATACAGAAATGTGAGGAATCTAACTCCTCTAACTCTGTGAAGAAGGGGAGGAGAGGGAAGACACAGTGGGCAGGGGGCTTATCAACGAGGATGCCATCTCCCTTTAACAAATGAGGAAACTGTGGTGTAAAGAGGCCGATAACATGTACAAGGTCATAAAGCATCTTTAAGGGGTAGAGCTGAGATTCAGATCTATGTCATCTGACTCTAGAGTCTGTATTCTAGCAATACTTGATTAAGTGAAAATGCAATAGTGAAGATCATGTAAACCAGACATCTTAAACATTAGCATCATCGGTATCCCCCAGGGCTTGTTAAAGCACAGATTTCCGATTCCCACCCACAGACTCTGTCTCAGTAGAGCCTGAGAATCTGCATCTCTGAGTTCCCAGGTGATGCAGATGCTGAAATCATAGGAAAAACATCACGCAAGAGTAGAATTTAACAACAGGTGTACTATATTTTTTGAAAAATATTTTTTCTTTCTTCAGTTTCCCATTTTTATTAAAAGACAAATCATAGTAGGCCTGGTTTGCGTTATTATATTTGGTCTGATTATTTATATACAGTGCTGCAAGAATAATTATTTTTCACATAGGCCTTTTATATTGTCTTTGATGGAACTTTGTTCCATAGAAGGAATCCGGGATAAGACTTTTTTAAAGATGAACCCAGTCATGGATTTGTTCCATCAAATACTTATGAGTTGGGTGACTTCCTCTCCTCTTGAGGTTCCAAGATAACTTGAGGCTCCTGACCCATCAGAAAGTGACATTCTATACTTACCACACATCAGAAACCCTGTACAGGGACTGTGTACACAAAATATGAGGCCAGGTTTCCAAGGGCTTTATTGGCTCCATAAGTTGTTTGATTCCTTAAACAAGAGCGTACCATTCCAGTCAAAGCCTTGTTAAAATAACCAGGTGTTCCAACTGTGACATGTTACAAAAGAAAACAGATTTTTATTGCACTTACGCAAATAATTATATTGCCCTGAATTAAGAATACTCACAGATAGTTTCCAAATTCTAGAGGGACCAGTCAGAGAGAAACAAACGTACTCCAAATTTTGTTCATAGGAGTATACTTTATTTAATTGTTAAAAGCTGTTAGTAGCACGAAAGAAAAGCTTCCTTGACTCTGAAAAGCAAAACAAAGGATCAGCAGCATTTTAAGCAAAAAGTCAAAAAGATCACTTCAGTCTCCTATCAGTTCAGTTCATGCAGTTAATTCCCATCCTGCTTGATATTAATGAATATTTTAGTTCTTCAAGAGTCCTGAATGTTTTTCCTCTATTCCGATGTCATAATCTCCAAAGTTATTAGAAACCTGCATTCAAGAGCACCTTCTAAAGAGGACCAAAACAAGACAATAATTGACAAGGAGATCTGTTACCTCTGTGGCACACAATAATTTAACATAACAGTTATAATTATTACTGAAAATGTACACTAAGACATATCAGAATGATAGGAGTTTCACATGATTTTGGAACATATCCCAATAACATATTTATACAAATATAGCCTAAAGAAAACCAAACACCATCTCATTTTTGACAATGTTTTCTGTATGATTTTTACACCAAATAAGCCAAATTTTACTTTTACATTAGTGTACTATTAATGTTAAACCCAATTCTTAATAAATCCTTACAGATATATTTACTCAATTTTAATGTTTGATCATAAAGTAAGATTTTTATAGATCTTTTATAACCCTTTACAATTTTTGTTAAAGAGCAGTTTAGAGCGCTAAGAGAAATCCATTGTGCTTTCATTTTAATGCTCAATTTACAGAAAAACTGAATGATACTACTTTAACTCTAACCAATATGTTTACACAAAGAATTTCCTTTACAATTAACCTTCCACAGCTTGCTTAAACCTTCATCTGTATTTTATTCACTTAAAACAATCCTTTAACCTTTAAAAGGCAAAAATCCACTTTCTCGTGCCGCCTTACAATCTTTTAACCAAAAGTATATTTTACTATCCTTACACACCTTGCATGTAAACTGTTTCTTCAATAGTCTTAAATACATGTTACACTGTTAACTCTTAGCAACCTTTACTTATGGTGAAAACCTTGGTAATTCTGTGATTTAATTATGTACTAGGTGTGCAGCCTAGGACCCACACAGAAGTGTAGATAAGGTCTTACTTATTCCAGTGTGTAACTCCATGTGTCCCAGGCCTTATCTGGAATTTAATTCTCTAAAATAAATTAACAATTTTTAAGTCAAAGAAGCAGTTTATGATCCAAAGCATTTAGCAAACGTAGTATTTTACCTGCATAATTTAGGCCAAACGTTGACACTTTTGAAGATATTTTAATTTTACCAATACTTCTTCAAACTCTTTATTTGTATCACTTTCTTTATATCTCTCTTATTTCCTGATTTCTTTTACCTTGTTTTATATATAACCTTTAAATAAGCTTTGAATTAGACAAAAATTACTTACCCTTTAAAAAGGATACAATCTTTAGAAAGAACATTTTCCTACAATATATTTTTATTGGGAAACACCAAATAATGACAAGTTTGTTTATGAGCATTTATCCCATTACATATATCTAATTATTTGTTTTAATAATTTACCTAGATTATTTATGAAAATGGCAAAAGTCATCATTTAAAATTATAAAACCACCATTGCAAAATTATAACTCAGACAGCAAAAATGATCTGACCTAACTGACTCCATCTTGCTTCTAACCTCCAAGCGATTCTTATTCATTAACTTAGTTTATAGTTTAGCACTGAAACAAAGATGATAACAGTCCTTCCTCAGAACAAACTTCCTTCATGTTTGTAGTCTAGCCTGCCTAAGACCACAGGATTAGAAGTTAGGGTATTTTACTAAATAGTTTAAAATGTAGCTATGTTCATTAAACCAATATTAATGTTTTGTTTATTAAAAATTATGCAAGTAAAGATCATTCTGTTCTGGGCTGAGTTATAGTTTTGTAGCCTCTCTGCCAAATACCTTATAGTATTTGGAAGAGATAAGTATGAAATTCCTTGATTAATAACTGCAAACAAAAATGTATGCTAGCAACTCTTAAGATATTTTTAATATTACTTTACCAATAATTTTTAAAGCTAGCTTATTTATTAAAGGTTTTACTTAAGTCACAGAAACTTGAAAAAGCATTTGACTAGTCTTTCCTTTTTGTTGTTAAAGTATTTAAGTGCTTTTATTTTTCTTTGAGCCAATTAATCAGAACTTTTATATATTTTCAGTCATGAAACATGGTGTACACAAGACATAAATACACAGACGTATTAGGCATGCCAATAGAAGTACATTTTATAGATTCAGAAGACCTCCTTTTTCCTGTCTTTTAACTGGATCTTTGAGTTCTGGGCAGGTCCTACACTGAATCCTGGGTTTTCAAAGAGGGAGAATTATTCTGAGGCTAGACCATGTGAGGCTTTTACAATGCGCTTACATTTTTTTTTTTTTTTCCGTAAACAAAGACATTTCTAAGTGTCTAAATTACACTTAATTTTCTTAAAAACCTCACAGTAGCTTTTGTTGTAATAGCTATTAATGAAGAAAACAGAATTCAGTTAACTGAGAAGAAAAAAAAACCCACCTTTTCTCAAAAACACAAGGTCCTAGAAGATAAATGAAAACAAAACCATGAAGGCCTTTTAAATACAAACATGTACACATGCACACATACATATGCATATCTTAGATGTTAGCTTTCATTAAACTGACTTTTCACCAATGAACTCCTAAAAAAAAAAAAAAAAAAAAAAAATCCTTCCTAGAGGCCTCTCAGCAGGAATGTACCCTATAACTCCCATTTTCAAGTTTACATGGTAACAAAAGGAATCAGACAGATACACAAACAAGTGGAGACAAATTTTGAACAACACAAGGGGGAGTGCACTCAGGCAAAACAGACTCAGAACCAACCCAAAACCTGATCTCAATCAAAATGCAAAGCAGGTATATGAGCCAGACTTATTGCTTCCCTTGGCGGTACCAGACAAATGGCTTACCAAGCCCAGATATGAAAACGGTAGGCTCCTGGCGTAGAATCTGGTTAACTCACCCTTTGAGCGCATCTGCTCCTGATCTCTGTTTTTCCCCAGTAGTGAAAAGGACGTGCAGATTTGCGCACAACAGCCCTCTGGAGGGTCCTTGGGGACACCTCACCCAGCAGCTGCCAGGATCCTCCTGAAGACTGTCTCGTAGCAAGTTGCCAGCTGCTGAATGCAGCACTCTCCTTAATTCCTGGCTTGTGTGCCACATTTTGATCCCAGGCCAAACTGAGGGTCAGGCTGCTATTTCTCGCAGCACAATAACAAGATGCAGATGAACTGGGGAGGAGGAGAGTTTTTATTTCTGTAACCAGTTACACGGAGAAGACCTGGAAATTATCACCAGACCAACTCAAAATTACAGTTTTCCAAAGCTTGTACAGTTTTCCTAAGCTATTTGTCTACATATAAGTGTGCATTCATCTAAAGACATAAGTGATTAACTTCTTTTAATCTATAACTAAGGTCTGAGTCCTGAAGACCTTCCTCTGGAGTCTCAGTACATTTACTTCATCTAAATGGGTCCACGTGCTGGGGTGATTGACCTTATCTTGTCTCCTGCTAAATCATGGAGGTTTGAGGAGTTCCTTCAGACCCCCAACAAACTTGTCTGTGGAGGCCTGGGGAGTTTCCTCAGACCCACAATAAAACTTGTTTAATCCTAAATGGGTCCTGTTAAGAATTCCTTCGTTATTTTGTCATGCTTTAAGGCCCAGGAAAGGCCTCAGCCAAAATCTTGGTGGGCTTTTGTTACATCCCAGCCTTTGTAGAAGGGCACTGGCTTTTACTATTTAACTTAACCACTCAGTCAGTACTGAAATTGTTGTTAGTGAGACCTGGCCTGCCACAGCATGAATTATGAATTGGTGGAAAGAGATAAATCAGAGAGAACCCAATTCCCTGCCCTTGGAGCAGAATACAAACCGAAGGATTTTCCTTGGTCCTCACTCCTGACAGTTTTATTCTTCATGCATATTTCTTATTTTCAAATTCTGTGCTCTTTTTCCCCTCATTTTCTCTTCTGTGTTTCTCTTATGTAATTCCTTTTTTAATCTTTAACTTGGGTTAATTTATATACCCACATTTTTCACCTTTTGAACCTTTTACCTCATTGATAGAATATTTTAAAATCTTGAGCTTTTATATCAGATATATTAATAGATTTTTAAAAAAGTTTTATTTTACTTTAACTTCTGGGGTACATGTTGAGAATGTGCAGGTTTGTTACATAGGTATCCATGTGTCATGGTGGTTTACTGCACCTATTAGCCCGTCATCTAGGTTTTAAGCCCCACATGCATTAGGTATTTGTCCTAATGCGCTCCCTCTCCTTTCCCCCTAACTCCTCACCCCACTGACAGGCCCTAGTGTGTGATGTTCCTCTCTCTGTGTCCATGTGTTCTCATTGTCCAACTCCTACTTATGAGTGAGAACACGTGGTGTTTAGTTTTTTTGTTCCTGTGTTAGTTTGCTGAGAATGATGGCTTCCAGCTTTTCCATGTCCCTGCAAAGGATGTGAACTCATTCTTTTTTATGGCTGTATAGTATTCCATGGTGTATATGTGCCACATTTTCTTTATCCAGTCTATCATTGATAAGCATTTGGATTGGTTCCAAGTCTTTACTATTGTAAATAGTGCTGCAATAAACATACATGTGCATGTGTCTTTATAGCAGAATGATTTATAATCCTTTGGGTATATAACCAGTACTGGGATTGCTGGGTCAAGTGGTATTTCTGGTTCTAGGTCCTTGAGGAATAACCACACTGTCTTCCACAATGATTGAACTAATTTGCACTCTCACCAACAGTGTAAAAGTGTTCCTATTTCTCCACACCCTCACCAGCATCTGTTGTTTCAGGAATTTTTAATGATCGCCATTCTAACTGGAGTGAGATGGTATCTGATTGTGGTTTTGATTTGCATTTCTCTAATGACGAGTGATGATGAGGTTTTTTTCATATGTTTTTTGGCCACATAAATGTCTTCTTTTGAGAAGTGTCTGTTCATATCCTTTGCCCACTTTTTGATGGAGTTGTTTCTTTGTTGTATTGTTAAGTTCTTTGTAGATTCTGGATAGTAGATCTTTATTAGATGGGTAGATTGCAAAAATTTTCTCCCATTCTGTAGGTTGTCTGTTCACTCTGATGATAGTTTATTTTGCTGTGCAGAAGCTCTTTAGTTTGATTAGATCCCATTTGTCAATTTTGACTTTTGTTGCCATTACTTTTGGTGTTTTAGACATGAAGTCTTTACCCATGCCTATGTCCTCAATGGTATTGCCTATGTTTTCTTTTAGGGTTTTTATGGTTTGGGGTTTTACATTTAAGTCTTTAATCCATCTTGAGTTAATATTTGTATAACGTGTAAGGAAAGGGTCTAGTTTCTGTTTTCTGCCTATGGCTAGCCAGTTTTCCCAGTACCATTTATTAAATAAGGAATCTTTTCTCCGTTGCTTGTTTTTGTCAGGTTTCTTGAAGATCAGATGGTTGTAGATGTGTGGTGTTATTTCTGAGGCCTCTGTTCTGTTCCATTGGTCTATATATCTGTTTTGGTACCAGTACCCTGTTGTTTTGGTTACTGTAGCCTTGTAGTATAGTTTGAAGTCAGGTAGCGTGATGCCTCCAGCTTTGTTCTTTTTCCTTGGGATTGTCTTGGCTATATAGGCTCTTTTTTGGTTCCATATGAAATTTAAAGTAGTTTTTTCTATTCTGCGAAGAAAGTCATTGGTAGATTAGGGGGAATAGCATTGAATCTATAAATTACTTTGGGCAATAGGGCCATTTTCACAATATTGATTTTTCCTATCCATGAGCATGACATTTTTTTTTCCATTTGTTTGTGTCCTCTCTTATTTCCTTAAGCAGTGGTTTGTAGTTCTCCTTGAAGAGGTCCTTCATGTCCCTTGTAAGTTGTATTCCTAGGTATTTTACTCTCTTTGTAGCAATTGTGAATGGGAGTTCACTCATGATTTGGCTCTCTGCTTGTCTATTGTTGGTGTATAGGAATGCTTGTGATTTTTGCACATTGATTGTGTATCCTGAGACTTCACTGAAGTTGCTTATCAGCTTAAGGAGTTTTTGGGCAGAGACGATGGGGTTTTCTAAATCTACAATCATGTCATCTGCAAACAGAGAAAATTTGACTTTGTTGTTTGGTCTTTATATTTTAGTATGTTTTTGCAGTGACTGGTACCAGTTTTTCCTTTCCATATTCAGTGTTTCTTTCAGGAGCTCTTGTAAGACAGGCCTGGTGCTGACAAAATCCCTCAGCATTTGCTTGTCAGGAAGGGATTTATTTCTCCTTCACTTATGAAGCTTAGTTTGGCTGGATATGAAATTCTGGGTTGAAAATTCTTTTATTTTAAGAATGTAGAATATTGTTCCCCAGTCTCTTCTGGCTTGTAGGGTTTCTTCAGACAGACCTGCTGTTAGTCTGATGGGCTTCCCTTTGTAGGTAACCTGACCTTTCTCTCTGGCTACCCTTAACATTTTTTCCTTTGTTTCAACCTTGGAGAATCTGACCATTATGTGTCTTGGGGTTGCTCTTCTCAAGGAGTATCTTAGTGGTGTTTTCTGTATTTCTTGAATTTGAATATTGGCTTGTCTTGTTAGGTTAGGGAAGTTCTCCTGGATGATATCCTGAAGAATGTTTTCCATCTTGGTTCCATTCTCCCCATCACTTTCAGGTACACCAATCGAACATAGGTTTGGTCTTTTCACATAGTCCCATATTTCTCCAAGGCTTTATTTGTTCCTTTTCCTTGTTTTTTCTCTAATCTTGTCTTCACGCCTTATTTCAGTAGTTGATCATCAGTCTCTGGTATCCTTTCTTCTCTTTCTTCTGCTTGATTAAATCAGCTATTGATACTTGTGTATGTTTTATAAAGTTCTTGTGCTGTGTTTTTCAGCTCCATTGGTAATTTATGTTCTTCTTTAAACTGGTTATTCTAGTTAGCAGTTCCTGTAACATTTTATTAAAAATCTTATCTTCCATGTGTTGGGTTAGAACATACTCCTTTAGCTCAGAGGAGTTTGTTATTACTCACTTTCTGAAGCCTACTTCTGTCAATTTGTCAATCTCATTCTCCATCCAGTCTTGTGCCCTTGCTGGACAGGAGTTATGATCATTTGGAGGAGAAGAGGTATTCTGTTTTTTGGAAATTTTAGTCTTTTTGCATTGGTTTTTCCTCATCTTCATGGATTTATCTACCTTTGATCTTTAGGCTGATGACCATTGGATGGGGTTTTTGCGTGGGGGTCCTTTATGTTGATGTTGATGTTGTTGCTTTCTATTTACTCGGACCCCTCTTCTGCAGGTCTGATGCAGTTTGTTGGAGGTCTGCTTAAGACCCCGTTTGCCTGGGTATCACCAGTGGAGGCTGCAGAGCAGCAAATATTGCTGCTTGCTCCTTCCTCTGGCAGCTTCATCCCAGAGGGGCACCAGCCTGATGCCAGCTGGAGCTCTCTTCTATGAGGTGTCTGTCGACCCCTGTTGAGGTCTCTCCCAGTCACGAGGCTCAGGGATCAGGGACCCACTTGAGGCAGTCTGTCCTTTAGCAGAGCTGGTGTACTGTGCTGGGAGAATCCCTCTTGTCAGGATCAGCTGTTCTCTTCAGAACCAACAGGCAGGAACAATTAAATGTGCTGAAGCTGCGCCCACAGCTGCCCCAGCCTCCAGGTGCTCTGTCCCAGGGAGATGGGAGTTTATCTGTAAGCATCTGACTGGGGCTGTTCCCTTTCCTTCAGAGATGCCCTGCCCATTGAGGAAGAATCTAGAGAAGCAGTCTGGTCACAGTTGCTTTACCATGCTGTGGTATATTTGCCCAGTCCACACCTCCCAGTTTCCTTAGCACTGTTGGGGAAAACCACCTACTCAAGCCTCAGTAATGGCAGACACCCCTCCCCTACTATGCTAGATAGTCCCAGGTCAACTTCAGACTGCTGTGCTGACAGTGAGAATTTCAAGTCAGTGGTTCTTAGTTTGCTGGGCTCTGTGGGAGTGGGACCTGCTGAGTGAGACCACTTGGCTTCCTGGCTTCAGCCCCCATTCTAGGGGAGTAAACAGGCCTGTCTCACTGGGGTTCCAGGCACCACTGGGGTGTGAAAAAAAAAAAACTGCAACTAGCTCAGTGTCTGCCCAAACAGTCACCCAGTTTTGTGCTTCAAACCCAGGGCCCTGGTGGTGTGGGCCCAAGAAGGAATCTCCTGATCTGCAAATTGCAAAATCTGTGGGAAAAGTGTAGTAACCCAGTCAGGTAGCACAGTCCTTCATGGCCTCCCTTGGCTGGGGGACAGAGGTCTCCTGGCTTCTTGCACTTCCTGGGTGAAGCGATGTCCCACCCTACTTCTGCTCACCCTCTGTGGGTTGGATCAACTGCCTAGCCATTCCAAGTGAGATGAAGTGGGTACCTCAACTGGAAATGTAGAAATCACCCACCTTCTGCGTTGGTCTTGTTGGGAGCTGCAGACTGGAGCTCTTCCTATTTGGCCATCTTGGTCCCTCTCCCTATTTCTTATTTTAAAAATCAACTTATGAATGAGATCTTTTGTAAGAAGGTTTCCTTTGTGTGTGTATGTGTGTACTCTCTTTGAGGTCTAATACTTACCTTGTAGCTATTTTTGTTGCTGCATTTCTTTATTTATTTTGTAGACTTAGGCTTTTATTTACTTATTTTCAACCTTTAATGTTTTTGTCTCATTTTAAGTTTTAAAACATTTTTGTCAGACTTTGACATTTTATTTATCTCAATTTTATCCACATCCATGTATTCATTTTTCTCTTATTTAATAATCTCTATATGTGTAGAGCATCTTTGATTCCCTGGAAATTGTTCTTTACTGACTTTTCATATTGTTCACTCTTTTTATGATTAATTACAGGTCTTAAAAAATCTAAGCCTTCTTATATGCATAGTTATATGTGCTATAGAGAAAACTAAAGTTGGAAAATGGATAATAAGTAGAGAGAGGGCCTGCATAAAAAGTGACATTTAAGTAGAGGCCTGATGCAATGATGGAATCACCATGTATTTGGTGTAAGAATTTTCAGGAATATTGAATAGTATATGTCAAGGCTCTGAAGTAGACTCATGACTGATAAGTTCAAAGAACTGCAAGGAGACAAATGCTGGGAAAAAAAAGTAATGAGGAAAGTGGTAGAGGATGAGGTCAGAGAGGAGCCGTGTGGTATAAAAGTTCATGTAGGGCCTTGAAGCCATTGTAAGGACTTTGGATTTTACTTACATGAGTTTGAGAAGCTATTAAGAGGTTCTAAGTTAGAGAAGAGATATGCTCTGATTTGTATTTGTACAGGGTCATTTTGGCTGTTATATTGAAAATAGGCTGAAGATAGGCAAGTGAGGAAGAAGGATGCTATTAGAATAATATGAGCCCAACTGAACTAGAGTGGTGACTGTGGAGGTGATGATAAATGGTAAGATTCCTAACACATGCAACAGTTTGAGCTTACAGAATTTGATGGTGCACTGAATGTAGGCTATGAGAAGGAGGGGGAGAGAGAGAGAGAGAAGGAGAGAAGGAGAGAGGGAGAGAGAGGGGGAGAGAGGGGGAGGGAGGGAGAGAGAGAGAAAGAGAGAGAGAAGTTAAAGATGACTGCAAAGTTTTTGGCCTGGGAAACCAGAAAGGTAAAGTTTCCATATTCTGAGATGAGAAAGACTGCAGAAAGAGCAGGTAGGGCATGCATGTGGGGACCCAGGTATTCAGATTTGGTTATGCTAGTTTGAAATACCTGATGGACATCCAAATTGCAGTATCAACTGAATAGTGGGGTAGATGAGTTGAATTTAGCAATCAAGTTCCATTGAAGATGTAAATATGTATTTATGAATCATGGCATAGAGGTGGTATGTAAAACCATGACACTGGATGAGATCACCTAATGTAGTGCTTTTTAAACTTTGTGGACCACAAGCCACAGAATAAATTTACGCATGTCACATTACAGCATGGTAAACACACTCTCCCATCCTGCCACCTCCAACACACAGATACACATACACTCTGATTCAAAAGTTTCATGATAAAAGCCAACCTTTACCACATATATTGTACTCTGACATTTTTAGTTATATTATTTCATCACAGATATGGGTCACATCCTTCTAAATTGACTTTACAATGCACTAATGGGTTGCAAGGCCACATTTTGAAAAGTTCTGGCTTTGGAGATGAATATAACCAGGTCTGAAGAAAAGAGGTTTAGAGTTCATGTTTATAGTTTAGGAAACGAGGAGGAGCCAGAACAGGTGAGACTGAGAAGGAGAGGCCAGGCAAGTAGGAGGGGAACAGTCCACCTGGACACCACAAGGTCTGTATTCCTGCTCCCAGTCCCTGGCTCTGGTCCTCTCTTACCTTACCTTTCCTGGCTGCTTCTCTCTCCCTTCACCACTTCATCCCATGGATAGGCATGAACATATCCCCCTCACTGCCAAAAGACTATTGTGTTTAATTGACGTATGCTGTGTGTTTGGGAACATCCTGGTGGGATTACAACACAATGCAGAGACAACAGACAAATTCAATATTAGACATATTATTTTCTTAGCGTTGCTTCACAATCCACAGCATACCAAATTTCTCATTGGTTGCTTTTCTTGTTTAGGCCTTAGATGACTCCAAACTACTGTTTCTAGCAGGACTGCCCACCACATGTTTTTTGCTTGAGCCTCATTTTAGTCTCCTTTCCCCCAACATCCAGCCAGGAGAGAATGCCAAAATTCTGTTTAGTAAACAAAGAAATATAGTTCTCCCTTTGAGCTATCTTTCTCTTTCAGACTAAACACAATGGCTAATTTTACAGAAGTAAAGGCTTATTAAAATATTTCTAAAGACAAAATAAGTTCTCTGCCCCTAAATACTTCTGAATTCCTCTTTGGGAAATCAGCCTAAATATTTACAGCTTTCAAAAACATCATTTTCTCCACTCCTGGCTTTGTATGTCTATTGCTATGTACCATGTCATGCTTTTTCAGGCATTGTACTCCAAGAAGAATTTTTTTTTTTAAAGAATTCTATCAATTGCAACAATTTGATAGAGTACAACAATTGGTGATGACAATGCTTTTTCTATGATACTCGGTAATTTTAATTTTGAAATTACTAATTATACAATTTAATATCAAAATGAGTATACATAAAAAAGTATACTTTCAACTAAATATTAAAAAATGTATTTTAAAAAATGCCAGCCAACTTAAAACTTTAAAAATCTAACATATTTAATAGTTAATAAGTATATTTAAGGCAGGAAATCTGGTATCATGACAAGATTAAATTAAGAAAACACAAGTTTGTTGTCAGAGATAAGGCTCCCAGTACTACAATAAAGAAACTGCTTATAAAAGATGATTATGTGGTTATAGAACTCATGCGAAAGGAATCAGTAATTGCACATTACATTATGAAATACAGTCATAGATTAGGTCTCCACTCTGTATGTCTAAGCTAAATTCCACATTCTTTGAATCTAAGGTTGCATCAGCATTAAAAAAAAAAAAGGTGAAGTGATTATGGAAAATGCTGTTGTTTAGACAGGGGTCAGTCTGGTCTTTTGCCTGTTTTGTACATTTTTATTGGAACACAGCCAAACCTATTTGTTTAATATTGCTTCAGGCTATTTTCATGCTACAACCATTGGACTGAGTAGTTACAAAAGATACTCACCCACAACCCACTGAGACTAAAATGTTTATTATCTGCCCCTTGATAAACAAAGAAACAGTACAAGAAGGAATCTTAGAACGTCAACAAGGAAAAAATAACACAGTAAACAAAAATATGGGTATATATATTAGGTTTTAATTCTCATTGAGTTTTTTCTATTATGTTTGATAGTTGAAGGAAAAAATATATTTTATAATTGGCTGCATATGTAGAAGAAATATTTAAGGATTATTTAACATTATTAACAGGGAAGGATAAAGGGGCACTTTATTTCAACTGGTAAAATGACTATGGCAGTAGACTGTGGTGAATTATGTGTGTGTAACATAATACCTAGAGAAACCACTAAAAAAAGAAAACTATATAAAAGATATAATTAAAAACTCTAAAGCTAATCAAAGAGGAAATGCAAAAACTTTTCAAGCATCTCAGAGGAAGACAAGAAAAAGAAAAGGAAGAAATAAAAGAAATGCAAAACCGAAAACCAAAATTAAGTGGTAGATTTAAGTCTTAATATATCAATAATTACTTTAAATGTAGTCTAACTATACCAATTGAAAGTCAGAGATTGCACAACTTATTAAAAATTATAACAGCTATATGTTGTCTACAGGAAACTCACTTAAAATATAATGATATAGGCAGGTTGAAAATTAAAATGGTAGAAAAAGTATCTTACAAACATTAATCAAAAGAAACAAGTGACTATATTACTATCAAATAATTTAGATTTAAGAGCAAAAAAAATTGCCAAACATGCAGAGAGAGATATTATATAATTAAGGAATGACTCCACTAAGAAGACAGAGCAACATTAAATGTATATGCACCAAGCAACAGAGAAGTAAAATAATTGAAGCAAAAACTGAAAAGATAACTAGACAAATCCACAATTATAGTTGTAAACTTCAACACACCTCCGTCAAAACTGAAAACTAGACAAAAACAGCAAGAATATAGAATTAAACAACACCATCTAACAAAATATAATTGACATTTACAGAACAATTCATCCAACAGCAACAGAATTGTTTGCAAATTCCAAAGAAACACACACCAAGATGGACTATATCTTGATCCTAAAATTAAAAAAAAAAAAAATTTAAAGGAATTGAAATTATATAGTGTGTCCTCTGATCACAATGCAACCAAATTAGAAATAATAAAAAAAAAGATAAGGCCGGGCGTGGTGGCTCACCCCTGTAATCCCAGCACTTTGGGAGGCCGAGGCAGGTGGATCATGAAGTCAGGAGATTGAGACCATCCTGGCTAACAAGGTGAAACCCCATCTCTAGTAAAAGTACAAAAAATTAGCTGGGTGTGGTGGTAGGCACCTGTAGTAACAAATTACCCAGCAACTCGGGAGGCTGAGGCAGCAGAGTGGTGTGAACCCAGGAAACGGAACTTGCAGTGAGCCGAAATCGTGCCACTACACTCCAGCCTGGGTGACAGAGCGAGACTTCGTCTCAAAAAAATAAATAAATAAAAATAAAAAAAGATAATAAAAAGTCTTCAAACATTTGAAAAGTAAACAATGTATTTATAAATAATCCATGGGTCAAAGAGGAAGTTTCAAGAGGAAAAAACATTGGATTCAATGAAAATTAAAATACAACTGATCAAAATTTGTGGGACACAACTAAAGCAGTGCTGAGAGGAAATTTTAGAGCACCAAGTGAATATATTATAAAGGAGAAAAGATCTCAAATCAATAATCTAAGTGCTCACCTTGTGGTAGAAAGAATAATGACCTCCCAAACCTGTGAATATATTTCCCTATGTGGCAAAAGGGACTTTGCAAGTGTGATTAAGTTAAGGACCTTGAGATGGGGGGATTAGCATGGATTATCTGAGTAGATCCAATATAATCACAAGAATCCTTATAAGAAGGCATCAAGAATGTCTGAGTGAGGGAGAAATTTGAATATACTCTGCCCTGGCTTTGAAGAAGGAGGAAAGAGCCATGAGCCAAGGAATGCAAGCAGCCTCTAGAGGCTGGAAAAAGCAAGGACACAGATTCTTCCCTGGTGCCTCCAGAAAGAAAGCAGCCCTGTTCATACCTTGATTACAGCTAAGTGCAATTCTGACACAGAATAGTAAGAGAATAAATTTATGTTAAGCCAGTAACTTTGTGGTAATTTGTTACAGCAGCAATAGAAAACTAACACAAATTTTGGTTAGGAAGCATTGTGTAACAAATGCCTAAAAATGTGGAAGTGGCTTGTATATTGGGCAATGATAGAGACTGGAATAATTTCATGGAACATGACAGAAAAACCCTAGATTGCCTGGAGTTGACTGCTAGTAAAAATATGCATGCAAATGACACTGCTAATTAGGACTCAGAAAGAAGTGAAGAGCATGGTAGCAAAAATATATTGTCTTGGAGAATATAAAAATCATCATAAATAGACTTTTTATAGAAATATAGATGTTATAGGTGTTGACAGTGAGGGCTCAGATAGAAAGGAACATGTTATTGAGAGCGGGAGAAAAGAGGATCTTTGTTATATAATGACAGGAAGCTTAGTTTAAAAGCTTCTTGCAGTTATAAGGAAAACAGGATTTGTATGTAATGAATTCGGAAATTTGTTTGGAAATTTGATTTCCAAGCAAAGCATTGAAGGAGTGGCCCAGTTTCTTCTTGCTTCTTGTATTAAAATATGAGAAGGCAGAGATAAATTAAGGGAAGAATTGTTAAGCGAAAAGGAAACAGGACAAGATGATTTGGCACATTATTAGTCTATCTGTGATAATTAATTTTATGTCTCAACTTGACTGGATTAACGAATACCTAGAGAACTTTTAAATAATTATTCTTGGGTGTGTCTGTGAGGGTGTTTTAAGAGGAGATTGACATGTAAATCAGTGGACTGAGAGGAGAAGCACTGCCCTAAACACAGGTACATAGGTATCTTTCCTCACTCTCTCTCTCCCCACTTCCCTGGAGCTGAGACACTCTTATTTTCCTGCCCTTGGACAGGAGATGGCCTGTTTTGGGACTTCTCAGTTTCCATAACCACATGAGCAAATTCCCCTAATAAATCTATCTATCTATCTATCTATCTATCTATCTATCTATCTATCATCTAATGTATCTATCATCCATCTGTCTACCCATCTATTTATCCATCCATCCTTTTGGTTCTGTCTTTCTGGAGAACTCTGACTATCCAAATTGCAAAAAAAAAAAAAGGCTAAAATAGAATTCAAGAAAGCATGCTCTGGTGAGAAAGCCAAGGATTGTGACTGAACAATCTTTTGCTACTACCTTGAAAGGAACAAGATATCATAAGTTATATAGGGGACTCTTTTAAGAGATTAGATATGTAACTACTAGATCCCCTCAGCCATCTTAGCAGATGCCAAAACTAGAACTGAGATTACCTAGAGATGTCCAGTGGAGTGGGAGTGTATGTGTCTCTTTTCTAATGGAGTAAATTTCCATGACATACACAGGAGACCCACAAGTTTCCAGAGAATTGTATACCTGCAGAAACACTGCCAGCTTTGACTTAAATGAACAGATAGAGGACTATTGGACTGTTGGAAATGACTGTTGGACTCCCAAAATTCTACAAACAGGAAACAGGTTAAGGAAAATGACCTGGCTGAAAACATATGCTATTTGATGAAAAATGAAAGATGACTCCCACAGCAGTACCTCAAGGCCAGAGACTTAAACATGGAGATTGAAACCATGAACCACAGAGGTTTATTCCGAGGCCTGGAAAACTAATGTTGTTTTATTATCTGAATAAATAAAACCCAGCTCCACCACAAATAGTAATAGGAAAAATAGAAATAGTATGATACTTTTCAAATGAAATGACAGCACTAAAAGGAAACTATAAAACCACAGGAAAAATATATAGAAAAAATATTTTCTTTTTTCATATTATGGAATGTTTATCCATAAAGAGATACAACAAAATAGAAGAACAGGAAGAGCAGAGAAAGATCTCTATTAAGTCAGCTGTCAATACAATTTTCTCCAGTTCTAATATCAACTACTAAATATCCAAGCCAGGTAACCTCACTACTACAACATACATTCATGTAGATTTATGAGAAAAATAATCTTTTATTCAAAAATAACTTTCAAGCAGTCTGAAGAAAAATAGCCCAGTGTAAAAGATATTTTAAATATCTCAGCCTCTGTAGAGCTCACTAAAATTTGAAGTGGCTATTAAAAAGAATTTTTATAATTAAAATATAATTTTAATGTTGTAAGTGACAAAGTTTGAAGTTTTCTATTAATATAATTCACATATATCACTGAAAACCGGTTAGCATTTAACAATTTCACACATTTTAAAAGGATTTACATTTTTGCATAGGTTAGTTAACATCTAAATTCTCGGTACTCTCCAAACAAGCTGGTCATCTCTAGACATCAATCCAAATCTTGATATTACACATAGGACTATGTCACCAAAGGCCACACCTTTGAACATTGTTGAATCAAGAGAAAATACCCCAGGAGTTCCCATCTTTCACTTTCCTGTTGTTCATATAAAGGAATTGTGAGCAGTTGCATAGGAAGAGCACTTAGGTACAATCCCCATATCTTAGAGTACCCTTGGTTTCGCTATGGGATAAAGACTTAAGTCCTATTTGCTGTTTCAAGAGCAGCAATGTCTACTGGTGGCTGAGCCAGCTCCAGGTTCACCTGGTAGCCTTGGCATCTTAGCCTTTGTTAACACAGGACTTTATAACCTAGTCTTCAGCAGCTGCCCCCTTAAATTGGAGCCCTGTAGGTTCTTCTTTATTCTCCACAGTCTGTGCTTCTCCCTGGAGCATCATATACACAACCATTGCTGACCTTTCTCTAACCTATTTTACGACATCCTTGGGAACCTCTAAACCATGTGAATAGAGTTCTTCTATCCTTATTCACATTGATAAATGATTTCTCCACTTGTTTCTTTAATAAGAACTAGAATTGCAACTCTCCTCTGAAACCTTTACTCTCTGACCTGGGTCCTATCTTATGGAGGCTGTTTATTCTTTCATGTCTGGCAAGGTCATCTCTGCTAAATTCTCATTATAGATGCTTCCAGAATAGTGGTTCTGAAAGTGTGGTCTCCAAACCTGGGAACTTGTCAGAAATGCAAATTTCTTGGTCCAACACCAGACCTATTGAATCAAAAACTGGGGATAGGGCCCAGCAATGTGTGTTTTTAACAAGCCTTTTAGGTGATTCTTATGCATGCCAAAGTTTGAGAATTACTATTGGAGAGCTTTACGCTTCTATGCCTGCTTAAATACTTTCCTCATTCTAAATTCATGCCATTTTGTTACACCATCCTTTACCTCTCCTGGGCTGTGTCATCTACCATTTTTGCCATCATTTACCCACATTCAAAAGTTTTATCTCAACTCCCAAGTCATAATTATCTTGGGTGACTTCAGTGTTTAGGGGATGATGTACTCAAATGCCCTAGCCTCAGAGTTCCTGGACATTACCTACTCAACAATCTTAATCCACAATAGGCTTTAGCAAAAGACACCCAAGGTCACACACTAAAGTTTGTCTTCATTTGAAGTTATTAAATCCATGAAATCTTAAAATGTATAACCCTGGCCCTGATTAATACCCTATCTCAATTAACACCCAGACTATCCTCCTGATTCTTTACCTCAATGTTATTTATTCTTTCATCCAAAAAGACGTCAGATATTTCAGCTCCTCCTTTTTTGACTACTCCATTATCCTCTCCTAGCCTCACTCTCTTTGCTTTCTGGACTAGATCTTGTGGTACATTACTTCAATTTTTTACTTTCAAACCACTTAATTCCCATTCTTTTCCTATGCCTTCTTCATTAAATTTCAACTTGGGTGAGTCCTATGTGATAAAATCTTAACTTCTTTCCATGACACCCACTTTTTCTAACATTTCATCTTCTTGGAGAAAACAACAGGGGTAATAGGTTGACACAGCTAATGGTCTCCATCCTCACCTGGGCTCTGCCTGCAATTTCCTCAGTGACTATGCCAATCCTTTACCACATTTAAAACTCTTACTCTCACTCTTCACAGCTGATCATGTCTTCTACATCGAAGGTAGCAATGGAGTAAGTAGATTTCAATTTCTTCAGTTTCTCACCTCCACATCTACAAACTTATTTTTACCTGCAGTCATCTTTGACTCTCAATTCCATCTCATGGCATATGATGTTTTCATCTATATACCATCTTCTCCTGCCTCCTGCGGGGCCTTGGTTCAGCAATTCTTTCTTTTCAGTCCTTACCACTAAGTTTTTGTTTGTTTATTTGTTTGTTTGTTTTAGATGGAGTCTCGCTCTGTCTCTCAGGTTGAAGTGCACTGGCACGATTCCGGCTCACTGCAACCTCTGCCTCCCGGGTTCAAGCGATTCTCTTGCCTCAGCCTCCTGAGTAGCTGGGAATACAGGCTCCTGCCACCATGCCCAGCTCATTTTTGTATTTTTAGTAGACATGAAATTTCAACATGTTGGCCAGCCTGGAGTCAAACTCCTGACCCACCTGCCTTGGTCTCCCAAAGTGCTGGGATTACAGGTGTGAGCCACCACGCCTGGCCTCCCCTGAAGTTTAGAAGCATATTCAAGCTTTTCTTATTTACAACAACAGCAACACCCCCCCCCCACAAAACAAAACAAAAAACAACCACCAAAGTCCCCAAACCTATAGCATCATCTCATTCCTTTTACTAATGATCAAGCTTCTTCAAGAAAGTTATCTGTGTTTTCTACAAACACTTCCTTGGTTCCACTATTTTTCAATAAACATAGTTTAGTTTTCCTATCTCTTCACTGAAACTGCTTTCTCTAAGGTCACCAAAATTCTTCAAAATGCTACATCTAATTGTCAAGAGGAGAGCTGTGGGACCCTTTCTGGATTTTGCTTCTATCTTTCTGGCCACTCTGACTTGATCTCTTTCACTGGGTTTCATACTTTTTACTTATTGGTTTTTTGTTGTTGTTCCATAAGACTTCATCTTTCAGTACCCCCTCACTCTGCATACTCTCTCTGGGTGATATTATTCCTTCCCATCTCTTTCACTGTTTCCAAATTAATATCTCCAGTGCAGATTCTCCTGAATTCCAGACCTAGATGTCTTGCTGCCAATGGATATCCTCATCAAAATGTCTGACGGACATTGCAATCTCCACAGATCCACACCTGGTCTCAGTGTCTTCTCCCTACAAATCTGCTTGCTCTGTTTCCTCTGTCTCAGTGAATGGGACAACTTAAATAATGCCAACAAGGAACACAGATGTCATTCCTTTTCTCCTAAGCCCCTCAAAATCCTGCTTATTCTACTTTCTATACTCACTTTGATATATTCCTTCTTTTCATTTATCTCTCACATAGTTATTGCAGCAGTACCATAACTGCCCTCCTTGTCTTCTTTCTAAATTACTTTTAATCTTAACCTGCCTAGTACTAACATTCAGCTTCTATTCCAGTTAGGCAAATCTTAGTGAGGATCTATGTCCAAGAAACCCAGATGGAGCTGGGTGGAGTGATGTAAGTAAGAGCATCTTATCCAAAGTTACGATGCATCATTCTAACTGGCAGATTTTGATATTGTATCTAAAAGGATAAAAGATCTAAAATAATATCAACAATGTAAGAGCAGAGATGAGTGGTGAGTCTCAGAACATGGAAGAGAATTCAAATGAGGCAAAGAACCCCATCGATCTCGGGGGATTTTAGAGTGTGAGGTAGGTGTGGATGGCTGAGTTGCAATGTGTGTAGTACATGTGCCCTGTTTATATGGTTTCCATGATAAGTAATATGGGCCAATTGAAAAGTCTTTAAAAGGCCAAATAGGACCAAGAGTGCTCTCATACAATATTAAATACCACATATGAATGAAATAAAGATTGAATTGAGTTGTAATTTACTTTGAAAAATGTGACATTTTGTTGATGTGAACATGAAATGTTCAGTTACATTTTTCATATTTTTTTCTGAGCAAAATAAAATGAGAAATATGCATAGGTCAAAATCATCAGGGCAAAAAAAAAAAAAGGAAAAACAGAAGTCTTAGAGTGAAATATTATTTTTCTACTACTAGGGAGTAGAATATTGTTTAAAAAAATCAGTGTCTTTCAGGATTCCAGAAAATGTTTTATAATAATAATAATGGAAGATGTATGAAAGCTAAATGGTAGTTTATATCCTCCATAGGCATAGTTTTTATTTTATTCCTTCCTCCCACATTTAACCTTCTCAGTGATAATGGTATGTACCAACACAGCCTTCCAGAAGAGAATTAAATAATTTTTACAATAATAGAAATGTTTAATCAAAAAACAGTTTTCACTGTTTCTTACCATATAATCTACTAAGGCTGAGTCTATAGCACATAATATGAATGAACTTTTGAGGCCCTGTGTAATTGGTTCAGCCTTGACTGAGTAGAATAGCTCAAATGTATAACTAGACTCTAATATTCTAACTTTAGGGCATTTTGCATAGAATCATAGAAAAGTGTGATGCATGAAATGATTGCCCAAAGTGAGCAAAGTTCCTTGACTGTTCTTTTGTCTATGTTGATTCAGTCTCCAAGTACCAAAGCTACAAAGTCAAAGGAGATTTACCTAGTGTTATGAGGAAAAGAAATATAAAGCTGACAACTTTCATCTCTTCTCTGTGAAACCAAAGTACATCTACAAGAAAACCAGGGTTTCCCTTTTTTTTTTTTTTTCAGTGAGAGAAAACAGGTTGCATTTCTTGTGGGGAGTTCTTAGAGGCCCTGACACATTGTGAGCCACTTTCTGAAATCACAAACAAGATCAAAAAACATCTTGAAAAGCCTTGAGTATAATGAAAGAAAAACTCCTACAATCTGTCTCAGGGAGTTCCCCAGGTAGAATGATAAATCTGACATGCTTATTTTACTTTTAAAACTAAAAAGAATGTCTTTTGTAGAGGTGCTTCAATCTTTCATCATCATTGGAAATGAATTATTTCTTTTAGTGAATTTTCCGTTTAACTGAAAATTTCTCTTTTAAGTTCCATAGTATGTTTCTTTTATTTTTCCAAATATTAATAAAAAGATTTCTTTAAAAGTATATGTTGTTTTGCCTTATTAAACAATATACTAGATTCCACAATGTATATGTATTTTAAAACATCATGTTGTACACAATAAGTATATATATTTTTTGTCAATTAAATAAATTTAAAACTGTGGTATAGCCAGGGAGTATAATAATAAAGATATGGTAGTTATTTTTGATGGTGATATTTGAAATTTGGACAGCATATAGAAACTGTGCAGCCCTGGATACAGGATTTACAAGCTGCTGGGTGATGAGCAGGAGAAGGTGAGGCTGCTCCATGCACTCCCCTACTCATGGCTGGAGTGATATGGGGGCAAATATAGAGGTCCTGGGGGGGAGAGGGGAGAGTCATTTGAACATGTTAGCTTTGAGGCACCATTTGCTAGTGGGCCAATGACGACTAAATGAACAACTCGAAATGCCCTGGTCCTCAATTTACCATGTGTTAAATGGAGATAGTAACAATTTTTATCTCATAGGAATGTTTTGTGGAATTCTGAAATTTATAAATAAAGTATATCACACAGTACACTGTGCTCAAAAGTTGCATAAAAATCCAAAAACAATACACTGGATAGCATTTAATACTCTCTTAATGACTTTGAGTCATCATGATGTTAATTACTAAATTGCACTTACCTGAGTGGATTTTTAAATATATGAAGGTATTTGTCACCATACTACACTGCTTTAGGTAGCTCTAAATACTGTGCTTTTCTGTGTGGACCTTAATTGTCACATAGTACTATTGCATCTTCAACAAACACCTTATTCTCAGAGAAATTAAAGAGACCTACATAAGCAGATATACTATGTTTATGGATCAGAAGATTCAATATTTAAAAGATATCAATTATACAAAAATTGATATGTTGATTTGGTGTTATTTCAATCAAAATCTGAGCAAACTTTGTAGAGATTGACAAGCCAATTCTAAAATTTACATACAAATGCAAAAGATTGAGAATAGCCAACAATTTTTAAAAAGAACAATGTTGGAAGATTCATATTACCTGATTTTAAAAATGCTATAGCTATAAAGCTATAACCATAAAGTACAGTAATAAAGACAGTAGAGTATTGATCTAAGGAGAGACCTCTAGATAATGGAATAAACAAGATAATTCAGAAATATACCCACTTTTATATATAATCAATTGATTTTCAGCAAAAGATGACAAGGCAACTTAATAAGAAAATAATACACTTTTTAAACAAGTAGTCCCAGAACCATTGGTTATCCTTATGTAATAAGTGAGCTTTGACTTTTACCTTATACCATACACAATAATTAACTCTAAATGGATCATAGATCTAAATGGGGGAGTTAAAACTATAAAATTCTCAAGGAAAATATATGAGAGAAAACCCACATGAATTTGGATTTGGCAGTAAATTTTATATGTGAAACCAAAAGCATAATCAATAAAAGTAAAAGCAAATTAAACTTTATTTAAATTAAAAGCTTTGCCTTGTGAAAAATACTGGTAAGCAAATGAAAAGACAACCCATAGACTTGGAGAAAATATTTCCCAATTAAATATCTGATAAATAATTTATTTATAGAATATACAAAACAACTTTTAAAATTCAGCAAAAGGGAACAAATATCCTACTTTTTAAAATGGTCAAAGGATCTGAACATATACTTCACCAAAGAAAATATGTGGATGGCAAATGAACATAAAAATGCATGATATCATTAGTTAGTAGAGAATTGCAAATTAAAACCATAATGATGTATTACCAAATAACTATTAAAATGTCTTGAAAAAAACCTGACAATACCAAAGGCTGACAAAGATGGAGAGTAACAGGAACTCTCATTCACTGACTGGTGGGAATGCAAAATGGTATAGTCCTTCGGTAAAATTGGACAGTTTCTTTTAAAGTTAAACACACACTTGCCATTTGATCTAGGAATCCCAATCTTAGTTATTCGCTTAAGAGAATTGAAAAAATATATTCACAAAATCCTATATGTAAAAGTTTATATTTTATGCTTTATTCATAATCACCCCAAATTGGAAATAACCAAGATGCCCTTGATTAGGTGAATGGATAAACAAACTGGTATATCCATAGAATAGAAAGTTATTCAGTAATAAAAATAAACTGTTGATTCATGAAATAACACAAACAAATTTTAAATGCATTTTTCTGAGTGAAAGAAGCCAGATCCCAAAGGTTATCTGTATGATGCTATATGTGACGTTCTTGAAAAGACAAAATTATTGACACACAAAAAACCAGATCATTTGATATCAGGGATTTGAGGAAGTGGGAAGAGTTGACTGCAAATGGGCTGCACAAGGGAATTTTTGGAGTGACAAAACTGATCTGTATGGCATGGTGGTGAATACATCACTATGCTTTTGCTAAAACCTGTAGATGTATACATTACAGAGAATAAACTTCACTATATGCAAATAAAAAATCACCCAAGATATTGTTGCAATCCCAGGATGGAATGCAGACTATATCAAATGAATCTAATTGTATTATGAATGAGATATCTTTCTTCAAGGTGATAAAGGAAAAACATGTTATCTCAGACCAGAGGAGACTGAGGAGGTATAAAAAAAAATTCAGTAGGGCATGCTGTAACAACAAAATACATGGATAGAGAAACTGAGGAAATCCACATAGAATCTGGAATTTAGTGAATAGTGATGTACCAATGTCAGTTTCTTAGTTTTGGCAAAGGCACTATTGTAATGTTAGATGATGGCGTGGAGGAAACCGAAACTAGGTGAGAGATATATGGGAGCTCTGCAACTTTCCTGTAAATCTAAAATTATTCTTAGATAAAGAGTATAAATTAATAAATACCTATGAGTCAAGAATATATACTATATGTACACTGATTTTATATATTCTGAATTTTTAGATCCTGATATATATGATTGAATAAGTAAATAAATGAGGGAAAATGAACAAATCTTTCTTACAAATTATTTTCAAATAGTAAATGTAGAAGCAATGAGGGGAATACAAAGTTACCATCAGAACACCAAAGTAATAGTTGCTGCAGTGGTGAAAAGGACAACAGAGAAAGAAAACTGAAAACAACTTCACCTATGCCTTAATTTTGCCTCCTGTGAGCCCTGATGATGGGAAGTAGACATTATGATACTAGCATTTGCATAACACACATCGAAGAGTTTTCCCACGTATCTCAGCTGGTGTTCATGGCAACCAGAGAGGTAAGGATTCTCAAAGAGACCAAGGTCAAACCAGGTCTTAACTTTCCAAACCTGGGGTTATTCCTCAACTCCTGCTCCCATCTTACAACTAGAGAGTAACCTGCATGGGAATGGAAGGGCTTTTAAAAAATCATTTACATTGAAAAGATCAGAGGAAGTTCACTTTACCTGATGACTCAGAACTAGAAAGTGCTGTCCTGCGCACACACCAGGACATCTCTGCTATGAAATCACATAGACACATCATTCTCTGAGCCTCTGGGTGTTGTAGAGTATGCTGGGAGAAAAAAGAGTGGGGACAAAGGTCTACACCTCATTCTTCACAAAAGCCCTATGTCCTTCCCTACTGAGTCACCAAGGAATGACTTAAGACCTTTGTCAACTCCACTTAAGACCTTCATCAAACTATCTCGAACTTACAGGAAAGTTGTTGACAGGATGCCCCATTACGTCTGAAAACTTTAGCATGTATTCATAACAAATAAGGAAATTCTCCTATATAGCCACAAAATGACCATCAAAATCAAGAAATTAACACTGGGATATATATGTGTGTGTATATATATATATATGTGTGTATGTGTATGTATGTGTGTATATGTATATATATATATGGTTTTTTTTTTTTTTTTTTTTTGAGATGGAGTTTCACTCTGTCGCCCAGGCTGGAGTGAAGTGGTATGATCTTGGCTCACTGCAACCTCTGACCCCCGAGTTCAAGCGATTCTCCTGCCTCAGCCTCCCGAGTAGCTGTGATTATAGGCACCTGCCACCACACCTGGCTAATTTTTGTGTTTTTAGTCGAGACATAGTTTCACCATGTTGGCCAGACTGGTCTTGAACTCCTGACTTCAGGTGATTCACCCGCCTCAGCCTCCCAAAGTGCTAGAATTACAGGTGTGAGCCACCATGCCCAGCCCAACACTGGATATTTCTATCATTCTATTCTAACCCTCACTGAAGTTTCAGCAATTGTCCCACTGATGTCTTTTAGAGGAGAAGGATCCAGTTCAGGATTACATGTTGCATTTAGTTGTGTCTCTTGATTGCCTTCATCTTTAGTCTTCTCTTCTAAATGTTCATGAGACACTTCTGATGATTGCAAGTTTGTTATTTTGTAGAGTGTCTTTCAATTTGATTTTGTATGATGTTTGATTAGATTAGATTCAGGAATCTGACCATTGAATCATGATGAGATTCAGGTTATTCTTTAGCAAATATAGCACTGCAGTGATGTTGTGTTCTTATTTCTTCCTATCAGATGACATACAATTTTGACTTGTCATATTACTGATTATGTTAATTTGGTCCTTTGGTTAAGGTGATATTATCCAGGCTTGCCAGGATAAAGTTACTCTTTTTCCTTTTGTAATTCACATGTATTTTGGTATTTTGTAGGACAATGTTTTCAGGCTATGTAAATATTCTATTCTTCATAAAACTTTATTTCTTCATATCAATAAAAGCTCATAGATTTCTATTTTATTCCATAGATTAAATGCATTACTACCAATATTTATTTTAGATGTTCAAATTGTCAATAATTGGCCAATGAGAGCCCTTCAATCTGGCTTCTGTGTCCTTTTGATGCAATTCTATTACTCTTTGAGCACTTTCTTTCTGGCATAGCAAGATATTTGAAACTTCTTTTGAACTTTTTCTACTCCCGCTGCGGAATCAGCCATTGCTCCAAGAATCCTGGTCCCTTTTAGTAGATAATGATCTTTCTTTCTCTTTCTTTCTTTTCCTCCCTCCCTTCTTCCCTCCTTCCCTCCCCCACTGCCCTCCCCTTCTTTCCCTCCCCTCCCCTCCCCTCTCTTCCTTTTGAGACAGGTGTCACTCTGTTGCCCAGGCTGCAGAGTAGTAATTCAGTCTTGGCTCACTACAACCTCTACCTCCTGGGTTCAAGCAATCCTCCCACCTCAGCCTCCTAAGTAGCTGGGCCTACAAATGTGCACCACCATGCCTGGCTAATTTTTATTTTTATTTTTTCGTAGAGACAGGGTTTTGCCCTGTTGCCCAGGTTGGTCTCAAACTCATGGGATCAAGCAATCCACCTGCCTCAGCCTCCAAAAGTGCCAGGATTATAGGAGTGAGCCACCAAGCCTGGTCTGAGAATGATATTTAGAAATCATATTCTGGAAGAAGCTATATTGTTCTTGAGGTGTCCCTGCTCCCAGACCCTCTCAGTGGACAGAACTAATGAGAAATGTAGATATAGACACAGATAAATCTATGTATATATATATTTGTATGTGTACACATACATACTTTCATCATATTTATTTCTTTATCTACATATATTTATTAAAATATATTTTTAATGCCAATACCTCCAGTTGCAGTTCAACATCATATGGTTCAAACTTCTATTATCCTGAATGTTTTTCTATTTTATCAACTTCTCTGTTTATAACTAAACTCCTGTTTCCACCACCTAAATCCCTAAACAGACTACCACCACCTGAGCTCAGATATTCTGTGTTTGATTGCATTCTCAAGCTGGAGTCCTCGGTGGCCTCATAGACTTCAATACTTCCTTGTTCAGGTTACAACATTCAACACTTGGGTTCCCTCCTTAATTCCACTTGGAAGCAGACACCCCGTGCACCTATGTGGATGCCCTTATCAACCTATTTAGACTCTGACACCCACACCAGGCTGCCCTCCCATGCAGACCCCTTCTTCGTCTATCACCTGGGCTCCCACATCCCATACTACACTACCCTCGGTGTTGATGTGCTCTGCATCTTTCTTGGGCTCTCACACATCATGACCTTCCTTCCAGCTCTCTCTAAAGATGTCCAGATTACACACTCTTGATGGCACCCTTCTCTGCTGGGCCATTTTGGGCCACCATTGTTGTAAAGGTCTTGCCAACACTATTCATGCCCAAGCACCCACACCAGGCTGGCCTTCTTCATGGACACCCTCCTCACCTTTCTTTGGCTATGGCTCCTGTGTGGCTGCCAGACTCACCACTCATTAACTCCAACTTCTTGCATCAAGATATTCTCCTTTAACCACCACATTTAGGTGCCTATCTTATTCAGCCTACTCATTGGCTTTTGGACTACATTTCTTATGGAGGGAAGGAAAAGGGGAAGAGGATCATTTTATTTTTGAGGTTTAATTTTTACTCTTTCTTATTTCAAGATTTCACTGCAAGAGAAGTAACCTGGACTCCACATAGAGAGGCAACTGAGCATAAAGTCAAAGTAAATTTATCATTAAGGTTTTTAAATAACTGGGAAGGAAAGTAGAATTGAGTAAGCCTAAAATAAAATGACCTTTGAAAAAGACCTTTGAAAATGACCTTCTTAAGAGACTATGTTTCCTTTTGTAAAAAGGAAAAGTTCAGATTTATTTCTCCAAACTACTTCTAATATGTTGATGCCTGTACTCTGTCTGTCAAAATTATTTCCTTTCCAAAGTAAGTTTAGCCTCCAGGGTCTTCAGAAAAACCATCTTTATAAATTCTGGCCTCTGCCTCTCTTCACCATGACTCTCCAGAGCAAAAATTCTGAATCATTTGATTATAAATGACCTTTGTAATGAAATGCCCTATGTTATTTTCTAATTGTTTTGCATGTATAATAATAGATTGCTCCATAAATTTGTAAAATTTTCTTTGTAATCCCCTACAGGGTCTACAGAAGGTTAAGTTCACAAACAGTGCTCACTAAGCCAGGCTTGATGCAAACTGATACTTCAGAGAGAAAAAAAAAAGTGCTGAGCCCAGAGGCAGGAAGGGAACTTCCCTTCATGTCACCCTTTCTCTCTACCTCCTTTACCACTCTGACTTCATCCCTATCCCCAACCTCTGTGTTCATCCTCACTCATTTGCATTGTTATTGTCTGAGGTATAAATGAGGTGAAAGCCCATGTATTAATATTACATGCTGAGCAATATTTGGAGAGACACATGAGTTACTGACACATTCATTAGGGAACCAGCAAATTCTACCACAGTTGATGCACTCATCTTTGGTCAAAGACAGGAGAGCACTGGAATTTCCCTGGGCATCTGAAAGGAATGGTAGAAGTTGAAGACAGGGTGAGAGGAAATAAATGAATGTTTAAGGGTGCAAACTTAAGGCTATTTTAAGAGGACCAGAGATGTCAGTTGCATTTTTCCTTTAAAATACTGTATTATTTCTTTGGCTATGAATGCATTGAAAGGAGATTTGGCTTTTCCTATATCACTATTTATCTTGGCATCATTGACAATGTCTTGAAGCTTCGATAGACATATCTTAAAATAGTCCTTGTAGTATGACTTATATCTCCTATCATCTAAAATCAATAAAGAAAATGCACATTTATTCTGCTGGAACAGATGCTGCCTTCAAAGAAATCATGGGTTTCTTAAGAGAATAATAATAGGAATAATATTATTATTATTCTCATATATTAAATTGTACTTGGTTTTTTTTTGGCAATAATGTTATTAAGATATTTAAATAATTTTGTGATTAAGTAATGACATTTGCATTTTCTATGATTTTTTTAAAAAAAACATTTGATTGAAGTATGATTGATATACAAAAAGTTGTACATATTTGAATTTGGTGAGTTTTGAGATACACATGCTTGATTAAACTATCACCTCAATTCGTGATATAAACATATCCATCATCTCCAAAAGTTTTCTTCTACCCTGCTTATTTATTATTTTGTGATAAAAACATTTAACACAAGATTTACCCTCTTAGCAATTTTTAAAATATGTCATACAGCATTGTTAACTATAGGCAAGTCAGTAGGTTTCTATGACTTACTCATCTTGCAAACTGAAACTTTGTACCCTTTGACAAACATCTCCTTGTGTCTCCCTCCTCCCAGCTCCTGGCAATTACACTTTATCTTGCCTATTTCACTTAGTACAATGTCCTCCAGGTTCATCCATGCAGTTGCAAATAAAAGGATTTCCTTTTATTTAAAGCTAAGCAATATTTCATTGTATGCATACATGATATTTTCTACTCCTCAATGAACATTTAGGTTTCTCCCACATTTTGGCTATTGTGAATAAAGCTGCAATCAATGTGGGAGTTCAACTACCTCTTCAAGGTCCTGATTTTAATTCTTTTGAACACATACCCAGAAGTGGGATTGCTGGGTGATATGACAGTTCTATTTTTAATTTTTGGAGGCATCTTCATACTGTCTTCCATAGTGGCTACACCCATTTATATTTCCATGAGCAATGTATAAGGGTTGCCTTTTTCTACATCTTCACCAACATTTATCTTTCTTTTTTAAGAATCCATTCTAACAGTTATGAAGTGATACCTCATTGTGGTTTTGATTTGCATTTTCTTGATAATTCATGCTATTGAACACCTTCTCACGTATCTTTTGGCCGTTAGTTTTCTTTGGGAAAAAATATATTCTATTCCTTTTTTCCACTTTTTAAAAAAATCAACGTTTATTTTAGATACAAGGAGTACTTGTGCAAGTTTGTTACACGGGTATATTGTGTGATGCTGAGGTTTGGGTTTTGATTCCATCACCCAGGGAATAAGCATAGTACCCAATAGATAGTCTTTCAACCCATATCCACCTCCCTTCTTCCTCCCTCTAGTAGTCCACAGTGCCTATTCTTCCCGTGTTTATGTCCATGGATGCTCAATGTTTATCTCTCACTTATAAGTGAAGACATGGCAGTATTTGATTTTCTGTTCCTGCATTAATTTGCTTAGGATTGTGGTCTCTAGTTGCAGCCATGTTGCTCCAAAGGACATTATTTCATTCTTTTTATGGCTGCATAACATTCTATAGTGTATATGTACCACATTTTCTTTATTTAATCTACCATTGATGGACACCTAGGTTGGTTCCATGTCTTCAGTATTGTGAATAGCATGGCAATGAACATGAAAATGCATGGATCTTTTTGTTAGAATGTTTTATTTTCTTTTGGTTATACACCCAGTAATGGGATTGCTGGCTTTAATGGTAGTTTCCTTTTAAGTTATTTGAGAAATCACCAAACTGCTTTCCATAGTGGCTGAACTAATTTATATTTCCACCAACAGTGCATAAGTGTTCCTTTTTCTCAGCAGCCTTGCCAGCATCTGTTCTTTTTTGACTTTTTTGTAATAGCCATTCTGATTGGTGTGAAATGGCAGCTCATTGTGGTTTTGATTTGCATTTCTCTGAGGATTAGTGATGATGAACATTTTTGTCATATGTCCTTTTGGCTGCTTGCATTTTTAAAAATTTTTTCTGAGAAGTATCTGTTCATGTCCTTTGCCAATTTTTAATTGAGGTTGGTTGTTTTTCAGTTGTTAAGTTCCTTGTAGATTCTAAATATTAGAAATTTGTCAAATGTATAGTTTGCAAATATTTTCTCCAACTCTATAGGTTGTCTGTTTACTCTGTTGATAGTTTATTTTGCTATGCACAAGCTCTTTCATTTGTTCTCACTTGTCAATTTTTGTTTTTATTGTTATTGCTTTTGGGGACTTAGCCAAAAATTCTTTGCCAAGGCCGATGTTGAGAAGGGATATTTCCTAGGTTTTCTCCTAGGATATTTATAGTTTGATGTCTTACATTGAACTCTTTAATCCATCTTGAGTTAATTTTTGCATACGGTGAAAAGTGTGGGTCCAGTTTTATTTTACTGCATATGGGTAGCCAGTTATTGTAGTACCACTTATTGAATAAGGCATCCTTTCCCTATTGCTTGTTTTTGTGATCCATGTCAAAGATCAGATGGTTATAGGTGTGTGGCTTTATTTCTGAGTTTTATTTTCTGTTCCATTGGTTTATGTGTCTGTTTTTGTACCAGCACCATGCTGTTTTGGTTACTGTAGCCTTATAGTATAATTTAAAGTCGAGTAGTGTGACGTCTCTGGCTTTGTTCTTTTGTGTAATATTGTTTTGACTATTTGGGTTATTTTTTGGTTCCATATGAATTTTAGGAGAGTTTTTTTCTATTTCTGTGCAAAATGACACTGGTTGTTTTTTTAAAAAATATTTAATTTTTTACTTTTTTATTATATTTTAAGTTTTAGGGTACATGTGCACAATGTGCAGGTTTGTTACATATGTATACATGTGCCATGTTGGTGTGCCGCATCCATTAACTCATCATTTACATTAGGTATATCTCCTGATGCTATCCCTCCCCCCTCCCCCCACCCCACAACAGGCCCCAGTGTGTGATGCTCCCCTTCCTGTGTCCAAGTGATCTCATTGTTCAATTCCAACCTATGAGTGAGAACATGCGGTGTTTGGTTTTTTGTCCTTGCGATAGTTTGCTGAGAATGAGGATTTACAGCTTCATCCATGTCCCTACAAAGGACATGAACTAATCCTTTTTTATGACTGCATAGTATTCCACGGTGTATATGTGCCACATTTTCTTAATCCAGTCTATCATTGATGGACCTTTGGATTGGTTCCAAGTCTTTGCTATTGTGAATAGTGCCGCATTAAACGTATGTGTGCCTGTGTCTTTATAGCAGCAGCATGATTTATAATCCTTTCGGTATATACCCAGTAATGGCATGGCTGGGTGAAATGGTATTTCTAATTCTAGATCCTTGAGGAATTGCCACACTGACTTCCACAATGGTTGAACTACTTTACACTCCCACCAACAGTGTAAAAGTGTTCCTATTTCTCCACATCCTCTCCAGCACTTGTTGTTTCCTGACTTTTTAATGATCGCCATTCTAACTGGTGTGAGATGGTATCTCATTGTGGTTTTGATTTGTATTTCTCAGATGGCCAGTGATGATGAGCATTTTTTCATGTGTCTGTTGGCTGCATAAATGTCTTCTTTTGAGAAGTGTCTGCTCATATCCTTCACCCACTTTTTGATGGAATTGTTTGTTTTTTTCTTGCAAATTTGTTTGAGTTCTTTGTAGATTCTAGATATTAGCCCTTTGTCAGATGAGTAGATTGCAAAATTTTTCTCCCGTTCTGTAGGTTGCCTGTTCACTCTGATGGTAGTTTCTTTTGCTGTGCAGAAGCTCTTTAGTTTAATTAGATCCCATTTGTCAATTTTGGCTTTTGTTGCCATTGGTTTTGGTGTTTTAGACATGAAGTCCTTGCCCATGCCTATGTCCTGAATGGTATTACCTAGGTTTTCTTCTAGGGTTTTTATGGTTTTAGGTCTACCATTTAAGTCTTTAATCCATCTTGAATTAATTTTTGTATAAGGTGTAAGGAAGGAATCCAGTTTCAGCTTTCTACATGTGGCTAGCTGACACTGGTTGTTTTATAGGAATAGCATTGAATTTGTAAATTACTTTGGGTAGTATGACCATTTTAACTATATCGATTCTTCTAATCTATAAGAATGAAGTGTTTTTTCCATTTATTTGTGTCATCTCTAATTCTTTCCTCAGATTTTTGTGGTTCTCCTTGTAGAGATCTTTAACCTCCTTGGTGTACTGTATTCCTAGGTATTTCATTTTCTCTGTGGATATTGAAAGTGAGATTGTGTTCTTGATTTAACATTCAGCCCAGACGTTATTGGTGTGTAGGAATGCTTTAGTAGCATTCCTACTATCAATTTTTGTATATTGAATTTGTATCCTGGAACTTTATTGAAGTCACTTATCAGTTCTAGAGGTCTTCTGGCAGAGTTATTAAGGGTTTTCTAGGAATAGTAGTATATTGTCAATGAAAAGAGGTTGTTTGGCATCTTCTTTTCCTGTTTGGATGGCTTTTCTTTCTTTTTCTTGTCTGATTACTCTGGCTAGGACTTCCAGTACTATGTTGAATAAGAGTGGGGAGAGTGGTCATCTTGGCTTGTTCCAGTTCTCAAAGATAATAGTTCCAGCTTTTTCCCATTTAATATGATGTTGGCTGTGGGTTTGTCATAGACGGTTCTTATTATTTTGAGGTATGTTCCTTCTATGCCTAGTCTGTTGAGGGTTTTTATCATGAATGGATGTTAAATTTTTACTAAAAGTTTTTTCTGTATCATTGAGATGATCATATAGTTTTTGTTTCTAATTTTGTTTATGTGGTGAATCACATTTACCAATTTGCATATTTTGAAACAATCTTGCTTCCCAGGAATAAAGCCTAATTGATTGTAATGAATTAACTTTTTGATGTGCTGCTGGATAGAATTTGTTAGTATGTTGTTGAAGAGTTTGCCTCTATGTTTATCAGGGAAATTGGCTTGAACTTTTCTTTTTTCATTGTGTTTCTGCAAGATTTTGGTATTAAGCTGATGCCAGTTTCATAGACTGAGTTGGGGAGGAGCCTCTCCTTTTTAACTTTTTGGACTAGTTTCAGCTGGATTGGTATTAGTTCTTCGTATATATGGTAGAATTTGCTGTAAATCCATCTGATGCAGGGCTTTTTGGGAGGGGGGAGCTGCTATGTATTTTATTACTGATTCAATTTCAGAACTAAATATTAGTCTATTCAGGATTTCAGCCTCTTTCTGATTCAATTCTGGGAGATTATATGTTTCCAGGAATTTATTCATTTCCTCTAGATTTTCTAATCTGTGTGTATAGAGTTGTTCATAGCAGTCTCCGAGGATCTTTCATATTCTGTGGTATTAATTGTAATGTCATCTTTGTCATTTCTGATTGTACTTATTTGGATCTTCTCTTGTTCTTCTTTAAACCAGCCAACATCTAGCTATCTGTTTTTTCTTGTAAAAAGTAAAATCATGGTTCCATTGGTTTTTTTTTTTTGTATCCTTTCCTGCTTTTTAAGTGGAAGTGTGTTTTTGTTTGTTTGTTGCTACTGAGTGGTAGAAGTACTTTAAATATTTTGTCTCTTAACCCTTTGTCAGGCATATAGTTTCCAAATATTTTCCTTTTTTTCCTATTTTTTGAAATTGCAGTGCTTAGAATAAATCTTGAGTAGAATATAACTTGGAATTTGTGCACATTTTTGCTTTAGGGGCTTCAGATTTTAAACTTATATACGAAATAAGGTAAAAATTATCAGTTGAGTATATTTAATTAAAAAATAATTATTGATTATCTACTGTATGAAAGTCACTACCTTGTGATTGGGAATAGTAAAGAGTGAGCAGAGAGTAATGAGACAAACTCTCTGTCCTTAAGGACCTTACAATTCAATGGAGGAGGGAGAAATTAAATAAGAAACCAGAAAAATATAATTAACATAAAACGGAGCCAGTTTGAATTTGGAATAAATCAGAAGGAGAAATTAATTCTTCCAGAGAGAATGAAGTTTCCCAAATAAGACTGATTCATGAGCTCTCCTTCAATAGGCCAAGGTGTAAAAGTATCAAAGTGTAAGAATTCAGAGAAGGGCAGGCTGAGAGTGCAAGACCCATGGATTATATGGTAAGAAATAACTCTGTAAGGGCAGCTTGGGATAGATTATGAAGTCTTGGGCTCTTGAATAAGGAGTTTATATTTATTCTAATTGCAGCACAGAGACTTGTGAGGAAGTGAGTGACGTGAGCTGATTACCAGTTTGAGGACTGAGTGATGGAGTGGATGGGAGTTTGTGTCATAAGGTAAATTTAATTAGGGCTTATCCATTTATTTACTCCACAGAGATTTATTGAGCACCCAATAGTTGCTGGTGATACTCAATCTAATAAGACATAGCTTATGCCATCGAGAAGCTTCTGACCTAGTTAAGGAGATAGCGTCATATAGTCACTGCCATGATAGTGGTAGCACAGGGTAGATTTAAACTGAAGTACAGAAAGACTAATGTGCCCGAGGCCACACTATTAAGCCAGTTGCATAGGTAAGCCATGAATTCAGCAGTGGGTCTATGAGCTTACCTACTCAGGTAAGCTAGATTCAGAGACATATATTTGGATATGAGGTATAGTGAAGTCAATGACTTTACCTGGTCACTCTGACCTCATACCCTGATCTGAGAAGTATGATTTTATACATGTGCCTTCACCTACTCTGTTTATGCAAACATGGGGGAGCAGGATACATAAAAGAGCTAACCAAGAGATCAGAATCCTTGGTTCTGAGTCTAGTTTGCATCTTTCTACCTACAACTACTCTTACTCATTCATTCATTCATTCCACAAATATCTGGAGCCCCTAGTGTTCCAGGCACTTTCCCAGATACTGGGAATGTAGCAGTGAATCAGAAAGATGCAGCTCTTGCCTTTTCTGGACCTTACACTTTGCTGAGGAAAGTGAGACATGACACATACCCACAGAAACAAAGAAGCAAGGTCATTTCATAGAGAGGTGAGTGCTATGAAGATGATGAAGCAGGGTAACGGGGGAGAGAGTGAACACTGCAGGGGCGGGAGATGCAACTTCAGTGGGCAGTTAAGGAAAGTTCTTCTGCAGTGTGTTGTTGGTGCTGAGGCCACAGGGACCTGGAGGAGGCAAGCTAGGCTAAGCTTTACTGGACAGTGAGCACACCATGGCCAAGTGTCTGGATGTGTGATTAAATTGCTGAGGCAGAATAGGGTCATGAGAGAAAAGGAGTGGGTGGCAAGAATGGGCCACCTTCTGGGGAAGATGCCTTCATTGTCCTAATGGCCAAAAAATGTGCTTTGACTTTCCTCCCTCACACTCCCAGCAGCAATTTCTCACCACCAGAGCCAGTGCCTATGAATTGTTGTACCTTAGTAAGCATCAAATCATCTCTGATTATGAGCTCTCTGCTTTAGTCACTTGCTCCTTTTTCACCAGAATGTCTATGGCAGTACGTTTTCAAACTGCCTTTTCTCCCCCGGGGACGGAAGGACAAAATACCAGGAAGGAAACAGATTCTGCCAGTTACAGAGTATTGACAACATTCTGTCACTCTGAAAAGGCAGACTCAATTCCAGAAAAGTGAGTCTGTCCACAGTTTCAAGTTTCAGTTCTGTTATGTCGTCTCACCACTGGCCAATTTTATGCCCATAAAGAGTGGATTGGCTTTAGTGAGTACTTCTACTGTAAATCTAAGAAAATCAGAATTTGAAACATAGAAAAAGGAGACTTGGATGCAGCATGAGGGAGAGAAATAAATCCAGGGTGGCAGGAGTGTGGGTCTGAACACACTAAACCATTAGTTTGCTTTCAATTTCGCAGAAAGTCAGCAGGTGCTGGGAGAAGAGGTGCTGAGCAGCTTCTCAGGGGAATACATCTCCCTGAAAGTCCTCCTGCCATTCCTGGGTGTGCCCTGAATGTGCTGGCGGTGGAGATACAAACTGTCTGTGGTTCTTAAAAACCTCAATGCAATTTTCAAAAGGGAAGGGAGTCCCTCCCAGATCTTAAACAAATTTTGACTGACACCCAAATGTTTTATGCTTTTCTAACACACGGAGGGTCAAATTACCTCCTTTTCCCACATAGACTTTCAAATGATCATCTTTAGTGTCTTAACAAAACAGTTGTGTATAGCCCAAGCCAATTTTATAAATAGCAGTGTGGCTCTGTTAGAACATAACATCCCTGACCATCCAGCTGCAGAATTACACGCAGGACACTTAAAGCGTGGAAAATACTGGATTGTAACCCTCCCTTCCCTGTCTCTTCATTCCAGCCAACTCAGATCACCTCTTGGTTGCAGCTTGGAATTGTTGGGTGGTTAGGGGTGGGATGGAAGAGAGAAACTTTTATTTATAATGAGACTTAAGGTTTAATGTGGAGTAGGAACACTAACTTCAAACATATCAGTTTTTGAGAGAGGCTTTGAGAGAGAAGGAGGAAGAGAGGGCAGAAGGACCCAGGTGGTTAAATAGGCCCTAATAAGCAGGAGGAGATGAGAAGCTGAAGATCCAGAATATACAACCTTTCCACTTCAGAATTCCACCTGTTTATAAACAGAAGAATTACACCTGTTTGTAAACAGAAGAACAGAATTCTGTTCTACCACTTCTTGCTAGGCAGAAAGATCCTACTTAGTTTCCCTCCCATATGTTTTTGTGTGGTCAAACCTCTGCCACAAGAATGAAAACCAGTATTTCATTCTAAACTCCTTAGAAACAGTTTTATCTGTATAATTTAACCCAAGATCATTGGGTCAGTGATACTGAGCTTCCTGCTCAGACTTCAAGATACCTAATAAATGCTTGTTTGCTAATGAATACAAGGAAAAGGTTTGAGTATAGGTGTTGAGACTATCAAAAACTGATTCAGAGTTTTGAGCTAAGTGCTTGTTAGGAGTAATACTATGCCTGTCTTACTTGTAGTATCATGCCTTTTCTGAGTGATATTTTGATTGTTTTCATTTTGTACCACATTAATTTGTTTGGGTAATATTTACACATATTGTGTGATTGGTGAAAAGAATAAGAGATACTCAACCTTTCTGAATTATAAATCAATTAATGAGAATATGGCTAAGTAAAGTTGAGATGTTACAACTTCTTTAGATAACAGGTCAGGGGCATTTCTTTCAGAATATCTGCTCTTAGCATGGTGCCTTGATTTAGTGGCCTGATTAGATTCCCCCAGTATCTTACCTTCTCCCTAGCTGGCTGTCCTAGACCAAACTTTTAGGTCCTGTATTCTGTCCTCTTAAGTTAACAGGGTTGTCCCTTAGTCTTCTTTGTCTTACATTTATATTGACAAAAAGTATTCCCCATGCTGAAGTCTTTCACATTTTTTTACTGTAGTTCAGGAAATAGAAACGTAACATGGTCAGTGGCATTGGCTATCTTCCTAGTGACCTAGAGAATAACTACTTTCCCAAGGACGTCATCAAATATGAATGTGCCAGGCTAAGCTAAGATCCTGTGCCTACAAAAACTGTTATGTGGCACAAATCATTTCTGAAAGCGTAAGTAGATCTTTCAGCCAGTACAACTGCCAACTGACCCAAGTGCCAATACTTTTTGAAGGAGTCTATGAAAAGCATTAAAATTCAAGTGGTCACTGATGAAACTCCAAACAAAGCTAGCATGAAAAGTCTTTAAAATTCACCAGTACTTCCTACAGGCAGGAAAAAGAATGTTTAAACCTGCAAGAAAATGCTATTCCATCTTGTTTTTATTTTTAAGGTACAAGTGACAAATATATTCCTTTATGATTATTAAAGCTTTCTCTAATGTATTTCAGTAATGGAAGGCTGTTATGTGACTTGATTCCACTGTTGGTTATGGTTTGAGCCCTACACACTCCTTTCCCTTTCATCTCAAAGGGAGCTCCTTGGTATGATGCCACACACTCATTAATAGTGTAAAGATCAGGTTGGATCTGCTCCCAAATCCTCTCCTTGTGATTCAGCTCCTTGCTGGGCTCTCCAGGGAAACCATCAAAAGGAATTCTGTCTCCAGGAATGGGCCCATTAGGAGGAGCCAAGTTTTCAACTTTCTTTGGTGAACAAGCACATATCGCTATTGTTTGAGATAATACTCACCTTGTGTTTGCAGGTTTCAGGTTTCAAAGTAACCTCTCTAGATTGGGAGCTATAGGAAGAAGGAGCTTATGCCTTTTTGTTTGCACATCATGAAGGATAATAGAGATTCTATAACACAGAGCTGGGGTGAGGGTAAGGGACCGTAATAGAATGGAGATTGGCTCAAATGCTTCAGACTCTCACAGTTCTTATCAATATTTTTATTTTCTTGAATGAATGTTTTTCAATTTGCTGGATAGCCTTAGGATAATTTCCAGAGATTTTAAGTGACTGTGGGTTTTTAAAAATGCTTCTTCACTAGATAGATGCTTTCCTGTTGTGAACAGATCTTCCCTATCATTCTATACTTGGTCCTTGTCATATTTTTTAATTAAATAAATGTGTTATTAGTTCTCTGTTATTAATAATAATATTCATGAGTAAGTAACTTCTCTATGCCTCTTTGGAGTGGCAATTTTGTTTGCCTTGTAAAGCTGTCTGTCTTACCTAGGAAAAAGTACCAACTGATCAAATGTGTATTGATTTAACAGTGAGGGAGTAGCAACAAAGAAATGCTAAATTGTTTAGAACTCTGAATTTTGTCAAATAGCCCAGCCTCTTGGACTGTGTTGTACTTCATTTTTTGAAATGAACATGATAATCTTGAGCTTCTCAGAATTTTAGCAAGAAAAACTAATTGTGAAGTCAATTAAAATAGGGTCACTGAAAGATGATAGAGTCCAATCAGAGTGACTCAGCTTCAAAACCTGGGATTTGTCATTGACTGTGAACATTTTGTCAAGTTATTTTACCTTTTCAGGCCTCAGTTTCCCTATATATAAGATGAGAGTAATGACAGTCATCTCAATCACATATTGATATTAAATGAAATAATTTATACAAATGCTTAGTATATTGCTTTCCAGGATAGGCTAAATGTTGTAAAGTATTACTGTGTGTATTATTATAATATGTAATTAAGACTAATATTAAGAATAATAAATCATTCTGGGAGCAAATCATACAAGTACCTCAACTCTATCAATTAGGATGCTTTGCCTGCAAGTAGCAGAAAAATCAACTCAAAGTTTCTTTCTTACAAGAAGTCCAAAGGTGAAGGAGTTTCAGGGTTGGCTACACTAATGACTCAAAATTGTTATCAAGCACCCATGTTTAATCAGTCTTTCAGTTATGTTATCCTCAGAGTTTTCCTTGTTGTATAGGATAAATTCTTTTTAAGCCCAAGATGGCAGCTACAGTTCCAGGCATCACGATAGGTTGCAATGTCCATGGGCTGAGAAGGAAATGTCTTTGTCTTTGGTTCTTCCTTAAGAACAAAGATAACTCTTCCAAAAACTCCGTAGGAGGCTTTTTGTCAATTTTCATAAGGCAAAATCGTGTCATGTGCCCATTCTTCATCCGTAATTGACAAGGGAATTTGGATGAACCCTGTTGGCTTAATGAAATTAATGAAGATTCACCTTTCTCCTTCAGGGATGGGTAGATGCTCAGCCTCCCTAAAGCAGCTAGTGTTCTAATATCTGAACACGATTGGGTTTCTAAGAGCACAAAAGGGAAGAAGAGATTTGGGTAGACAAGGTATAGAATTTATTATATCTGGGCTAGAGATTAGAGGACTCAGAGATGAGTAAAATGCCTTATCTTCAAGGAAATTATAGTATATTAATAATATTATTACTACAATTATCCATTCTGTTAGTCTATTTGTGTTGCTATGAAGGAATACCTGAGGCTGAGTAATTTATAGAGAAAAGAGGTTTATATGGCTCACAGTTCTGCAGGCTGTACAACAGCATGGCATCAGCATCTGCTTCTGGTGAGGCCTCAGGAAAGTTACAATCATGGCAGAAGATGAAGCGGGAGCGGGAGTATCACAGGGCAAGAGTGAGCAAGAGAGAGAGAAAGATGCCAAAGTCTTCCCTTCCCAAAAGTTCTCCCAAAGTCTTAACTCATCCCATCATTAGCTCAGTAGTCCAAAGTCTCATTTGAGACTCAAAGTAAGTTCCTCCACCTATAAACCTCTAAAATTAAAAAAAAAAAAAAACAAAAAAAACAAGTTATCTACTTCCAAGACACAACAGTTGTATGTACATTGATAAAATAATCCCATTTCAAAAGGGAGAAATTGGCCAAAAGAGAGGGGCAACAGGCCCCACACAAGTCCAAAACACAGCAGGTCAGACATTAAATCTTACAGCTCTAACATCATCTTTGCCTCCATGTCCCACATCCTGGGCACACTGGTGCAGGGAGTGGGACATGGCCTTGGGCAGCTCTGCCCTGTGAGTTTGCAAGGTGCAGCCTCTATGGCTGCTTTCAGGGGTTGGAATCCAATGCCCATGGCTTTTCCATGCTCAGGATGCAAGTTACAGGTGGCTCTACCATTCTGGGGTCTGGAGGTCAGTGGCCCCCTTCCCAGTGCTTCACGAGGCAGTGCCCCAATTGACACTCTGTGTGAGGCTGCAACCCCACATTTCCCCTAAGCACTGCCCTAGTAGTTGCTCTCTGGGGGAACTCTGCCCCTGAGGTAGGCTTCTGCCTGGACACCAGGCTTTCCAATATATCCTCTGAAATCTAGGTGGAAACTGGCAAGCCTTCTTCACTCTTGTATTCCGCCACATGTAGGCTTAACATTTACTGGAAACCACCAAGGCTTATGACTTGAGCCTTCCAGAGGTGTAACCCAAGCTCTACCTGGGGTCGTTTGAGTCTTGGCTGTAGCATGAGCATCCAGGAGGTGGAGAATGGCCTTCCAAGGTGGCACAGGGCAGCAGTGCCCTGGATCTGGCCACTGAAACCATTCTGTCTTCTGGGCTTGTGATGAGAGGGGCTACATTTACATTTTTTTCCCATTGTCTTGGCTATTAGCACTTGACTCCCTTTTAATCATGCAAATCTCTCTAACAAGTGGTTGCTTTGCAGATCTCTTGAATTTCCTTGAAAACATTATTTCCTTCTTTGCTTCATGGCCAGGCCACACATTTTCCAATTTTTTATGCTCTGCTTCCCTTTGAAATATAAGTTCCAACATTAAGTCATTCTTTTGCTCTTATCTGATTGTAGGCTGTTAAAAGTAGCCACACCACTTCTAGAACACTTTGCTGCTTAGAAATTTATTACACCAAATATCCTAGGTCATCACTCTTACGTTCAACCTTCCACAAAACTGTAGGGCATGGACAAAATGCAGTCAAGTTCTTTGCTGGGGTGTAACATAGGTGACCTTTGCTCCAGTCCCTGATAACCTCATTATTTCTATCTGAGACCTTGTCAGTCTGGCCTTCATTGTCCATATTTGTATCAGCCTTTTGTTACAACCACCTAACAAGTCTCTAAGAAGTTTCAAACTTTCCCTCATCTTCCTTTCTTCTTCTGAGTTCTTCAAATTCAATCTCTGCCTGTTACCCAGTTCTAAAGCTTCTTCTACATTTTCAAGTCTCTTCATGCAATGCCCTACTCTTAAGTACCGATTTTTTGTGTTAGTCCATTTGCATTTCTCTAAAGGAATACCTGAAACTGGGTAATTTATAAATGATATAGGTTGATTTTGGCTGATGGTTCTTCAGGCTGTACAGGAAGCATGGCACCAGTGTCTGCTCCTAGTGATGGCCTCAGAAAGCTTACAATCATGGCAGAAGGCACAAGGGGAGCCAGTATGTCACATAGCAAGAGAAAGAGAAAGAGAGAGAGAGAGATAGGTGCCAGACTCTTTCAAACAACCAGCTCCCACATGAACTCATTACTGCAGGAAGGGCATCAAGCCATTCATGAAACCCCCCATGACACAAACCCCTCCCACCAGGCTCTACCTCCAAGATTAGGAATTACATTTAAACATGGGATTTGGAGATAACAAACATCCAAACTATATCATCCATGATAGCTAGTGCATTCCCCTATCAATGACTTAAAAGCCTTCGGTTTAAAAGAAAATGAGACGTTAGCCAAGCTTGTTGAGTTTCATACAAACTCATCTCATGTCCCTAATTTGACCAAGACCATTCTGTTTAGCCAGTACTTCTGATCTAACCAATCAAAGTAGCTAAAAACAATAAAGAGAAATTTGTAAACTGTCCCCTAAGGCTGGGAAGTTGTTACCAATACCTAGAAAAGTTATGTTTATCTTATCTTTAAAGAATATAATTCATGTTGATTTGAAGCATCATTTATTGATATTCTCAACTGTTTTGAAGATGCACTCAAGTTCTATCTATGACTCAGACTTTCCAAGTTTCTATCCACTCTGTGACACACACTCTCAGGTGGGCACCTGAAAGTTTTGCAGAAAATAATAATGTAGATTTGGTTTTGTTTTGAAGAAACACCTCAGAAAATCTATTCTTGACTAGAGTTGAGGGTAAAACGTACAATTTAAAGTGGTTTCAATCTTAGGATTTCATACTTGGTAGTAGGGTAGAGGGAGAAGTACCAAAGTCTCTATTTATTAAGTATATATTATTTGTTCATATGTCCTATGCTTATTCATTTAACAAATACACACCTAATAATCTAACATGCTATATGTTTTAGTAGACAATTATAAACCCCACAAAGGAAAAGCTCTTAAAGGACCTTAATACAAACATATCATTATAATACAAAAAAAAAAAGAAAATGATAAAGCAATTGCTACTCTAGGACTTCTGCAGAAGGAAAACAAAACAACAACAACAAAAAAATCAAGGTACACAACAAAAGAAGATAATGACAGGTACACACATAACATTACATTAGCACACACACATAGACACACATTCATCAAATATGTATTGCGTCCTTGCTACACATAAGAAACTATGCTGATAAAATACAAAAGTAGGCCGGGCATGGTGGCTTACGCCTGTAATCCAGCATTTTGGGAGGCTGAGGTGGGTGAATCACAAGGTCAGGAGATCAAGACCATCCTGGTTAACACGGAGAAACCCCATCTCTACTAAAAAATACAAAAAAAATTAGCCGGGCATGGTGGTGGGTGTCTGTAGTCCCAGCTACTCGGGAGGCTGAGGCAGTAGAATGGTGTGAACCCGGGAGGCAGAGCTTGTAGCAAGCCGAGATCTTGCCACTGCACTCCAGCCTGGACAACAGAGCAACACTCCATCTCAAAAAAAAAGAAAAAAGAAAAAAGACACAAAAGTAAAGAGACATGTTCCTATGCTCAGAAAACTTATAAGATGCTAAGAGAGATAATAGGCACTCTCAAAGTATTACAAACTGAAAAGAAAGAGAACCAACAACTTCTAATAATGATAGCAAACACATATATAGTGGTTATTGTGTCAGAAACTGCTCTAAGCACTTTACAAATATTAATTCATATAAACTTCCCAAGCATCCACTAAAGTAAGTAATATTATTACACCATATTACAGAGGAGGAAACTGAGACATAGAAAACCTTGCCCAAGGTTGTGTAGCTAGAAAGTGGTAGAGTTGGGATTCTAAGCCAGGAAATGTGACTCCAGAGTCTATGCTACACATGGTGCTGCATGGTTATGTGTAAGGTAACTTCACAGGTTTTATATAGGAGAGAATAAAACTTAGAATTTGGCATTATAAAAAATATAAAAAATATGAGACTTCAGATAAATGAGATATTATTTCTTGCTTTAGTGATAAAATAATGCCTTTCTGGATGAGGTAGTATTTGGAAATTACGGAGGATTTAGGCACGAAGTAATCAGGCAGAGACGGCCTTTAGGAGAGAGTAGGAGAGTTGGAAAAGCATCGGGTATATTAAGGAAATGAAGTTTTTCCCAGTTTAGTTGGAATATAGTTGTGTGTAGGAGACTAACTCAAGATAAGCCTGGAAAGTAGAATCCCAAACTGTTAGAACTGGCAGATGCCCTAAACATCACATAGTGGATTCCTAGGTATTTTATTCTCTTTGAAGCAATTGTGAATGGAAGTTCATTCATGATTTGGCTCTCTGTCTGTCTGTTACTGGTGTATAAGAACGCTTGTGATTTTTGCACATTAATTTTGTATCTTGAGACTTTGCTGAAGTTGCTTATCAGCTTAAGGAGATTTTTGGGCTGAGATGATGGGGTTTTCTAAATATACAATCATGTCATCTGCAAACAGGGACAATTTGACTTCTTCTTTTCCTAACTGAATACCCTTGATTTCTTTCTCTTGCCTGATTGCCCTAGCCAGAACGTCCAACACTATGTTGAATAAGAGTGGTGAGAGAGGGCATCCCTGTCTTGTGCCAGTTTTTAAAGGGAATGCTTCCAGTTTTTGCACATTCAGTATGATATTGGCTATGGGTTTGTCATAAATAGCTCTTATTATTTTGAGATACGTTCCATCAATACCGAATTTATTGAGCGTTTTTAGCATGAAGGGCTGTTGAATTTTGTCAAAGGCCTTTTCTGCATCTATTGAGATAATCATGTGGTTTTTGTCTTTGGTTCTGTTTATATGCTGGATTACGTTTATTGATTTGCATATGTTGAGCCAGCCTTGCATCCCAGGGATGAAGCCCACTTGATCATGGTGGATAAGCTTTTTGACCTGCTGCTGGTTTTGGCTTGCCAGTATTTTATTGAGGATTTTTGCATCGATGTTCATCAGGGATATTGGTCTAAAATTCTCTTTTTTTGTTGTGTCTCTCCCAGGCTTTGGTATCAGTGTGTCTGGAATTGGTGGGTTCTTGGTCTCACTGACTTCAAGAACGAAGCCGCGGACCCTCACAGTGAGTGTTACAGTTCTTAAAGTTGGTGTGTCCGGAGTTTGTTCCTTCAGACGTTCAGATGTTGAGTGTTACAGCTCTTAAAGGCAGCGTGTCTGGAGTTGTTCATTCTTCCTGGTGGGTTTGTTGTCTCGCTGGCTTCAGGAGTGAAGCTGCAGACCTTCACGGCAGCGTGGACCCAAAGAGTGAGCAGCAGCAAGATTTATTACAAAGAGCAAAAGAACAAGGGGACCCAAAGGGGTTGCCACTGCTGGCTTGGGCAGCCTGCTTTTATTCTCTTGTCTGGCCCCACCCACATCCTGCTGATTGGTCCATTTTACAGAGAGTTGATTGGTCCACTTTACAGAGCACTGATTGGTCTGTTTTGACAGAGTGCTGATTGGTGCGTTTACAATCCTTGAGCTAGACACAGTCACCAGGTGCTAGTTAGCTAGATACAGAGTTAGCTAGATAGGGAGTACCAGTCACCAAGTGCTAGTTAGCTAGATACAGAGTTAGCTAGATAGGGAGTACCAACTGGTGCATTTACAAACCTTGAACTACACACAGAGTGCTGATTGTTGTATTTACAATCCTTGAGCTAGACACAGAGTCACAGAGTGCTAGTCCTCCAAGTCTCCACTAGGTTAGCTAGATACAGAGTACCAATTGGTGTATTTACAAACCCTGAGCTAGACACAGAGTGCTGATTGGTGCACATATGGTCCTCCAGCTGGATATAAAAGTTCTCCAAGTCCCCATCCAGTTCAGGAGCCCAACTGGCTTCACCCAGTTGATCCTGCACTGGGGCTGCAGGTGGAGCTGCCTGCCAGTCCCGAGCTGCGCCTGCACTCCTCAGCCCTTGGGCTGTGGAGGGGACTGGCTGCCACTGAGCAGGGGGCGGCACCCATCCGGGAGGCTTAGGCCATGTGGGAGCCCACTGCAGGGGGAATAGCTCAGACCTGGCAGGCTGCAGGTCCCAAGTCCTGCCCTGTGGGGAAGCAACTAAGGCCCAGGGAGAATTTTGAGTGCAGTGCTGGTGGGCTGGCACTGCTGGGGGACCTGGCACAACCTCCACAGCTACTGGCCCCCGTGCTAAGCCCCTCACTTCCCTGGGCCCTCGGTGCCAGCAGGAGGCAGCTCCGTGTGCAGGGCCCGGCTAGCCCATGCCCACCTGAACTCATACCGGCCTGTGAGCACAGCCTGGGTTCCCACCTGCACCTCTCCCTCCACACCTCCCCACAAGCAGAGGAAGGAGACTCCAGCCTCAGCTAGCTCAGAGAGGGGCTCCCATGGTGGCTTGGTGGGCTGAAGGGTTCCTCAAGTGCCACCAGAGTGGAAGCCAAGGCCGGAGGCCGAGGAGGCGCTGAGACTGAGGGCAGCTAGCACATTGTCACCTCTCATCAGGATGATGTTGGCCTCATAAAATGAGTTAGGGAGGATTCCCTCTTTTTATATTGATTGGAATAGTTTCAGAAGGAATGGTACCAGCTCCTCCTTGTACCTCTGGTAGAATTCAGCTGTGAATCTGTCTAGTCCTGGACTTTTTTCCGTTGGTAGGCTATTAATTATTGCCTCAATTTCAGAGCCTGCTATTGGTCTATTCAGGGATTCACTTTCTTACTGGTTTAGTCTTGGGAGAGTGTATGTGTCCAAGAATTTATTCATTTCTTCTAGGTTTTCTAGTTTATTTGCATAGAGGTGTTTATAGTATTATCTGATGGTAGTTTCTATTTCTGTGGGGTCAGGGGTGATATCCCCTTTATCATTTTTTATTGCATCTGTTTGATTCTTCTCTCTTTTCTTCTGTATTACTCTTGCTAGTGGTCTATCAATTTCGTTGATCTTTTCAAAACACCAGCTCCTGGATTCGTTGATTTTTTGAAGGGTTTTTTGTGTCTCCGTCTCCTTCAGTTCTGCTCTGATCTTAGTTATTTCTTGCCTTCTGCTAGCTTTTGAATGTGTTTGCTCTTGCTTCTCTAGTTCTTTTAATTGTGATGTTAGAGAGTCAATTTTAGATCTTCCCTGCTTTATCTTGGGGGCATTTAGTGCTATAAATTTCCCTCTACACACTGCTTTCAATGTGTCCCAGAGTTTCTGGTATGTTGTATCTGTGTTCTCATTGGTTTCAAAGAACATCTTTATGTCTGCCTTCATTTTGTTATGTACCCAGTAGTCATTCAGGAGCAGGTTGTTCAGTTTCCATGTAGTTGAGTGGTTTTGAGTGAGTTTCTTAATCCTGAGTTCTAGTTTGATTGCAATGTGGTCTGAGAGACAGTTTGTTATAATTTCTGTTCTTTTACATTTGCTGAGGAGTGCTTTACTTCCAACTATGCGGTCAATTTTGGAGTAAGTGTGATGTGGTGCTGAGAAGAATGTATATTCTGTTAATTTGGTGTGGAGAGTTCAGTAGATGTCTATTATATCTGCTTGGTGCAGAGTTGAGTTCAATTCCTGGATGTCCTTGTTAACTTTCTGTCTCCTTGATCTCTCTAATGTTGATGGTGGGATGTTAAAGTCTCCCATTATTACTGTGTGGGAGTCTAAGTCTCTTTGTAAGTCTCTAAGGACTTGCCTTATGAATCTGGGTGCTCCTGTATTGGGTGCATATATATTTAGGATAGTTAGCTCTTCTTGTTGAATTGATCCCTTTACCATATGTAATGGTCTTCTTTGTCTCTTTTGATCTTTGTTGGTTTAAAGTCTGTTTTATCAGAGACTAGTATTGCAACCCCTGCCTTTTTTTTTGTTTTCCATTTGCTTGGTAGATCTTCCTCCATCCCTTTATTTTGAGCCTATGTGTGTCTCTGCACATGAGATGGATCTCCTGAATACAGCAAACTGATGGGTCTTGACTCTTTATCCAATTTGCCAGTCTGTGTCTTTTAATTGGACCAGTTAGCCCACTTACATTTAAGGTTAATATTGTTATGTGTGAACTTGATCCTGTCATTATGATATTACCTGGTTATTTTGCTTGCTAGTTGATGCAGTTTCTTCCTAGCATCAGTGGTCTTTGCATTTTTGCATGTTTTTGCTATGGCTGGTACTAGTTGTTCCTTTCCATGTTTAGTGCTTCCTTCAGGATCTCTTGTAGGGCAGGCCTAGTGGTGAGGAAATCTCTCAGCATTTGCTTGTCTGTAAAGTATTTTATTTCTCCTTCACTTATGAAACTTAGTTTGACTGGATATGAAATTCTGGGTTGAAAATTCTTTTCTTTAAGAATGTTGAATATTGCCGCCCACTCTCTTCTGGCTTGTAGAGTTTCTGCCGAGAGATCTGCTGTTAGTCTGATGGGCTTCCCTTTGTGGGTATCCCGGCCTTTCTCTCTGGCTGCCCTTAACATTTTTTCCTTCATTTCAACTTTGGTGAATCTGACAATTATGTGTCTTGGAGTTGCTCTTCTTGAGGATTATCTTTGTGGCATTCTCTGTATTTCCTGAATTTGAATGTTGGCCTGCCTTGCTAGGTTGGGGAAGTTCTCCTGGATAATATCCTGCAGAGTGTTTTCCAACTTGATTCATTCTCCTCGTCACTTTCAGGTACACCAATCAGACATCGATTTGGTCTTTTCACATAATCCCATATTTCTTGGAGGCTTTGTTCATTTCTTTTTACTCTTTTTTCTCTAAACTTCTCTCTTCTTTTCATTCATTTGATCTTCAATCACTGATACTCTTTCTTCCAGTTGATCGAGTTGGTTACTGAAGCTTGTGCATTTGTCAGGTAGTTCTTGTGTCATGGTTTTCATCTCTATCAGGTCATTTATGGACTTCTCTGCATTGGTTATTCTAGTTATCCATTCATCAAATCTTTTTTCAAGGTTTTTAGTTTCTTTGTGCTAGGTTTGTAGTTCCTCCTTTAGCTCTGACAAGTTTGATCGACTGAAGTCTTCTTCTCTCAACTCGTCAAAGTCATTCTCTGTCCAGCTTTGTTCCATTGCTGGCGAGGAGCTGCGTTCCTTTGGACGGGGGAAGCGCTCTGATTTTTTGAATTTCGAGCTTTTCTGCACTGCTTTTTCCCCATTTTTGTGGTTTTATCTACCTTTGGTTTTTGATGATGGTGACGTACTGATGGGGTTTTGGTGTGGATGTCCTTTCTGTTTGTTAGTTTTCCTTCTAACATTCAGGACCCTCAGCTCTAGGTCTGTTGGAGTTTGCTTGAGGTCCACTCCAGTTAGGCTACTCCCAGTTAGGCTCTCCCAGTTAGGCTACTCGGGGGTCAGGGACCCACTTGAGCAGGCAGTCTGTCTGTTCTCAGATCTTAACCTCCATGCTGTGCTGATGCTGGGAGAACCGCTACTCTCTTCAAAGCTGTCAGACAGGGACATTTAAATCTGCAGAGATTTCTGCTACCTTTTGTTTGGCTTTGCCCTGTCCCCAGAGATGGAGTCTACAGAGGCAGGCAGGCCTCCTTGAGCTGCGGTGGGCTCCACCCAGTTCGAGCTTCCCTGCAGCTTTGTTACCTACTCAAGCCTCAGCAATGGTGGGCGCCCCTCCCCCAGCCTCACTGCTGCCTTTTCAGTTAGATCTCATACTGCTGTGCTAGCAATGAGGGAGGCTCTGTGGGCGTGGGACCCTCTGAGCCAGGCGCAGGATATAATCTCCTGTAGTGCCGTTTGCTAATACCCTTGGTAAAGCACAGTATTAGAGTGACCCGATTTTCCAGGTGTGGTGTGTCAAGGTTTCTCTTGGCTAGGAAAAGGAATTCCCTTCCCTGTTGCGCTTCCTGGGTGAGGTGATGCCTGGCCCTACTTAGGCTCTTGCTGGTTGGGCTGCACTCACTGCCCTGCACCGACTGTCCGACACACCCCAGTGAGATGAACCTGGGACCTCAGTTGGAAATGCAGAAATCACCCTTCTTCTGTTTCTCTCACGCCGGGAGCTGGAGGCTGGAGCTGTTCCTATTCTGCCATCTTGGCACCCCCTCAGCTTTCTATTCTTTCCCTTTCTCCTCTTTCTCTTCTTCCTCTATCAAATGGAAAGGTGAGGAAAGGCAGACTTTGGCCCATTCCACTCTCACCTGCAGTGTGCTCCTCCTGTCCAGGATACGCATTTCTTGGCCTGAGGTTTCTAAGACTTTGGGTCTTAGAGGGTTTGTGTCAGGACAGAAGTACCAGAATGTCTATTCAACCCCCAGAAAAGCCATCAAAAAATGATGGAAGAAATTTGGTGTAATCATTCCTCCCTGGACACACAATAAGGTTCCTCTGAGGCAGCTCCCAGACTGGTTCCTGGGGCTTCCCATAGGATTACTCTTTGGTCTGCTCCATTGTAGTAACCCCTGGCTGCTCCTCCTCCCCTTTCCTGTCTCACTTCTCACTCCCCTGATGGCTTTTCAAATAAACTACCAGTGTGTGAATCTTTGTCTCAGTGTCTTCTTTTGGAGAATCCTACACTAAGAGGGAATGGGTTCATAAATGATGGAACCAGGTTCTAGAAAGTCAGGGAGGAATGAAAATAGAAGCATAGACTGAGGGACTACTCCAGGGGAAGAGGAAGGATGTTTCACAGAGTTGGAAAGAGCAGTCTATTGATGGCCAAGCTGGCTGCCTTGCCTATGTCATCCTGCCCTCTCTGAGTTTTTCTTTTTTTTTATTCCTGGCCTAACCAACATAATCTCAGAATTCTCATTAGCAGGTTTACTGGAAAATCCTGTATGGCAAGACTGTTGGGCTGTCCTTTCCTTTCCAAGGCTGATGATATCTCTGGCTTTCTTGATAGTTGACTGAGGAGGAGAAAGCCACCAGTGCTAACATGCACTGTGATTCTGGGAACAAGGGTATTCCCAAAGCACAGAGACACCAATAACTGTCATTTTCAGAATTACTGTGATGGTGCTGGTGGTGAAGGTAACACAGAATAGTTGCCTGCATATTTAAAGGACAGTGAGGTCTCTGAAACCATGGAGATAGGCCTGGGCCAGGAATAGTCTTTTTCCTGAAACGACATGAGCTTTGCCAACAAAAGCACAGAACTCTGGTAGCTTAGCCTTATTCTTGCACCAAAACCAAATTACCTTTATGTTTAAAAAGTCAGTAACTGGAAAGTTGTTATTTTCTGCCAATTTGTGATTTTAACCAATTTGTTTTGATTTGTAAAGAAGGGGTGGAAGGATACATAGTAAGACTGGTCTTTGGCTCTTTGCCTGCTGGTGTTTGGCTCCTTGCCTGTTGATGTTTTATGTATCCTTCCTCTAATTAGATGTTCTTCATGGTATAAGAAAGAATCCCAGAGAGGAGGCTGTGCATGAGGTGGGGTGGGGGGTGCGTGGGGGGAAGGTGTCCTTAGTAGACTCCTGTGAAAATATCTTTTAAAAGTCTAGAGAACAAGGAGAGCAAAGCTGACTAACATTCTAAAGGATCTCCTATCATTCTAGGTAAACAGAAACATGCAGATTTCAATAAAGATTAAGATGAGACTTTCTGATGAGATTTGATATCGTCAAGATCACCTTCATGGCCAGATAACAATAAAACTCTTTTCCTGCAGTAAACTAACTAGGCTACACCAATAATGTGAGAAATAGTTTCCAAAAACAAATAAAAACACTAAAATATAAATTAACATTTACAAAGAACTGCAACCAAATGACCATTAAACAAATACTTTCTGAAGAAAAGGTGTAAATGAATCAAAACATAAAAATTATAAAACAGTCTCATGATATACATAAATTACCTTTATGTTTAAAAAATCAGTAACTGGAAAGTTGTTATTTTCTGCCAATTTGTGATTTTAACCGATTTGTTTTGGTTTGTAAATGAAGGGGTGGAAGGATACATAGCAAACTGATAATATTGTGTCCACTTCAGGGAAAGGATCAGCAAGGGAGACAATATTTTATTCACTTGCATTGGTTTTCAGTCAATTTTTTATTTTGACCAATTTGAGCAACTCAGTTGGATGGAGAAATTTTAGCTGTAAAATCAATAGAAGAAAGTTGCTCATTCTCCCAAATATTGATACAAGATCGAAAGACTTTCACGTGCATTATTTCCAAAATGACTCAGTGAAATATAGAAGTAAAGACCTTAGAGGTGATGATTGGCTGGTAGAAGGGGGTTTTCATTCTCTTATTTGGTGTAGCATGCCTTTGGATGTCCCTGTGTTTTAGGGCAGTATAAACAGTATTGATATATGACGACCTGGCTGTTGAACAAAAAGGGCCTGTGATATGGGCAATTGTGTGGTGAAGAGGTATTCGCCAAAGACAAGCTGTTCAAGGTGATTTCCTGCCAAGAATCGTATCATGCCTGAATGAACAATGCAAGTGGTGACTGTCTTACAAGCTTCAGCACAAAATATTTTGGTACCACAGTCTGTGGGTTGTTCACCTGAAGGACAGTAGCAAGGTAAGTCATAATAAAGCACTCTAGTGAAAAAGGAAGTGTCCACACAAGCCGAAGAGCAGATATGGGGTGTGTCAACAACACTGTCATATGATATGTGTTCCAAATTTCCTTGATGGAAACACAGATGCAAAGATATTAACCGAGAGAGAGAGAGAAAGAGAGAGAGAAAGAAAGAAAGAGCGTGAGAGAGCGCGCGAAAGCCAGCTGAAACATTTTTATAGATCATTATGATATTAGTTCCCGAGACTCAATACCACCAAAACTAGAAAAGGAAACCTGATCAAATTCTTTGCAAATTCTGAGTCATGAGAAACTTGTGAATAGTACTGTACATTTCAGATTACTAAACTAGAGCTCATCGGAGGATTTATATGACTGGTTACTGGTGAAAAGATCAGAGAATGTCCTTTCATCCATCAGTACTAACTGAAAAAGTAGTCGATTTTTTATAAGCAAAGACAACAGGCTGAGCCATGTGTATTTCCTGAGGTGTTGCTTTGACATTTGAAAGTGAAACTCCACACTAGAAGCTTAGATGCGTCCGGTGAAAAACAATCTGTGAGCTGTGAAACTGCATAACAATTCTGTGGATCATTCAGTAAAGTCATTTCTTCCTCTGGTTTCCTTTAGCAATAGTGGTATAATATTGACAAACTTGCTCTATTTGCGTGTTTTCTTTCTATTTTCTATTCTTTTGAGTGTTAATGAATTAAGGTGTCTATGAAATTAAACTTTTGGTGATAGAAATATAATTATTATAACTTTTATATTTACTAAAACTCTCTGCTTAATAAAATTTATGAAGGTAATGTATGCTTGGTGTAAGTCAAACAAATACAAGTGAAGAAAATATTGTCCCTCTTGCTGATCCTTTCCCTGAAGTGGACAATATTATCAGTTTGCTATGTATCTTTCCACACCTTTCTTTATGTCTATAAAATGTATGTGGATTAATCTGCAAAAATGGCAAAGCATTCTTCTCATCCCTGTAGCATCTCCTTTTTGTAGTGCAGCTTGACTACTCCTTCCACCAAAGAGTGGAGTCTGTTTCTTCACCCTTTGAACCTGGGCTTGGCAGGGATGAATTCCTTTATAGCGTTGGGACATGACAAACAAAAATGATAGCGAATGTGACATTGGGACAACAAATATGACGAAAACCGCTTGCCTTGGGGCTTGTCATAATCACCATGGGAATTCTATTGCATTCATAGTTATGTGTACAGCCCTCTAAATCATGAAACACAGTAATGTGTTTAAAAGGATTTCTGAAGTCATTAGTTTGAAGGAATAGATCTTGTGTGAAGTGTTGTGGGATCTTAGGATATATATGCAATAAAATCTCTGAAATCTTTAGCTATTCACCTGTAAATATATGCTGTATTTTTAAGAGGACAAGAATTGTTATACGAGTCATGTAAGAATATATTATCCTTTTCCTTTAAAGGCTTTTGAATATAGCAGAAAAGATGAAGGTATTACAACACTTGCTTTTCATCTTTTTATACTCTAGTCTCCATTTCAGCCAGTGCTCCATTCCCACAAATTTCCAAGGTTCTCATGCTTGCTTGGTCTTCTCATCTTGTGAGGACCATATTACGAGAGTGATCTGATAAATTAATTTACACTAACATGACAGGATTTTATTGGTTATTCTTTTGATGTTTATAATTGTCTTTTAGAAGAAACCTGGAGAGAGACTAACTAGAGCTTAGTTGAAAGGCATGAAATGATAATCATAGAATTTTAGGCCATAAATATCTGAATGTTGAAAGCTTACACACAATTTCTTCCACCTGTCAGCCTGCCCTTAATACCTTCTTAGATAAAACAGTATTATTCCTTACTCCAGGATTAAATTATACATGATTTGAGATAGAATTTTTTTTGTTTTATTAACAAAGGTGATAAAAGAGTAGAAGAAATTGTAGTAATATATTTATAATCAGAACTAGGATATTGATCACTAATGTAGTCAAAATAATTTTTTCGTAACTGTCAGGAGAGGGAAAAACCAACACATGTCTCAACACAAATACTATATACAAATAGTTTAGTATATTGAAGCACTAGAACCAATCAGATCATATTTCAAGATGTATGCAAAATTACAATAGCATTAGCTTATTAGTAACAACATTCACAAGACAGTTACTTCATTGCAACTCACCTTAAGCATGGTCAGCTATTATGCATGTATAAATGCTTAGGGACCAGTAGTGTTACAGTTACAATTAAGATGATTGATTAACTGATTGATTGATACATAGAGAGATAAATAGGACATAGACTCCAGTGAGCTTTATGTATATTCCACTTAAGCCACATAGTCCAATGACCATGTGGTCATTTGGACCTTGATATCATCCACCTGAAATCTTTCCTGAAGTCTTTTTTAAATTTTTGTGGGTACATAGTAAGTATATATATTTATGCGGTATATGAGATATTTTGATACAAGTGTAGAATGCACATTAATCACATTAGGGCAAATGGGGTATCCATCAGCTGAAACATTTCTCCTTTCTTTGTGTTACAAACAATCCAATTATATTCTCTTAGTTATTTTAAAATGTACAATGGATTATTGTTGAATGTAGTCATCCTGCTGTGCTATTAAATACTAGATCTTATTTATTCTATCTAACTATATTTTTGTACCCATTAACCATCCCCACTTCTCCCACCCATGAAATCTTAAATTCATACATTCTGCTCTCTGATCATAGACTGCAATCCTTCAATCCTGTAACTCTGTCACTTCTACTATTCTCATATCTTATCAAAACTGCTAGCCTTTTTTTTTCTTTCCTTCTTTCAGTAGAGACAGGGTTTCACCATGTTGTCCAGGATGGTCTCGATCTGCTGACCTCATGATCCGACCACCTCGGCCTCCCAAAGTGCTGGGATTACAAGTGTGAGCCACCATGCCTGACTAAGACTGCTAGTCTTTTGATCTCTCCTGGTCACCAAGTATTCAGCCTCTTCCTGTCCTTCCTGTCTTTCTCTATGCAGCCTAAACTACATGATTCATAACTTTCTCTATTCAGCCTAACTACATGATTCGTTACTTAGCTATTGACCTTCCACCATGCCAGCCTGAAAAGATTCAAACTAGTTAAAATATGTATTGTTTCGGTCCAACTATTTTCTCTCTATACTTTGGGGCCATTATAGGGTCTTCAACCTTAACTTGGCCCTCCTTGCTGCTCATCAGTCAAATATTTCATCAGTTCTAGCTCCTGTTTCTAACAGTGGCAATTTCAGAGCTCATGCACTCTCCACAAGCCTTTTATCTGAAAGAACTCTCCCACAATCTCAACAGAGAAAGTTTCTCACCTTTTACTTTACCAAAAAAGTAGTCTTCAGGTAGGAACTTCTCATCTTCATGAAACCCCACCTGCAGTCTTACTGTATATATTTTTGCTTTCGTCCTTTGGAATCCAATGAAAGACATATTCCTCTTTGTGTTTTCACCTGTGTTCTCCATTCTGTTCTATTCCTGCCTTTTCAGGAAACTTATATCATCAAAAATTACACCTCCTTAGCCTTATCTTGGTTCCTATTATGGTTCTTGAAGTACCTCCAAGGAGCTCAGGTCTTCTAAAACATCTTTTAAAAATTATGGAATTTTGTAAATGAATGTCTGGATTTATTCTTGTAAAGTTAGGTTGGGTCCAGAAGAGGCCTAAGTCATACATACAAACCCCTTATATCTCATTAGCTTTATTTATTTTATAGTCATAGGCTATATCCTTAAACTCAGGTTTTTATGAATAAAATTGGAACCAAAGTGATAGAACTAGAGGATGCAGCCAGCTCAACATAAACCAGTAGTAATCCAATTATGAAAAACCTCATGTTCTTTGTAGGTGGACAGAATATTTCAACTTTTGTAAAATACTTTGGAGTGCCTAAAATGCTTTAGGCTTTAAAGATATCATGATAAAGAGGGAAGATAATGTGTTTTATCTTCTATTCCTCTGGTTACATTATGTAAGAAGGCTGTTTTTATATGTTTAATATTATGTCCAAGCACCAAAGTTTCAGTAAGTCTATATTTCTGTCTCTTTGATAACACCTACACTTAAATGTCTACATTTTCCACATTTTCTGTGGATTCTTTATTTACCTCTTTTATCAGTGACACCACTTCCTTTGAAACCCCCTCAAGTAGAACTCATTCCATCACAGCTCTTTCTTTTGAGTCTGGGACATTGGGCCTGCACTCTTTGCCCACCCACACATTCTTTCTGACTATGCGTTTAGCTTGACAGCCTTTATCTTACTGACAGGCATGCCTTCTAACCTACCAGCCTTTTCTTATCAGCGTCACACAGCAGTGGTTTTGTACCCGATGAGATGTAATATATGATTATTAGCAATAGAATGTTCTCTATTTTCTCACCCTCTTTTTTGTCATTTTCTCAATCAAAGTTTACTCCCCAGAATAGATGTAGAATCTAATTACTGGTCTACAATGAGTCCTCAACATCCCATCTTATTCTTTATCCTGATGGTTTATCCAATGCCATCACAGTTACTTTATCTTTCTTCTACAATTATCCCTTCCTGTCCACTTCAGCAACACCCTTATTTTTATACATGTCCTGAACTTGGTCAGTACCTGGAAGAGTGTGCACTTTGAAGTCTTTAACTCCGAAATGTTTCTTTTGGCCACAACTTTTTATTCTTCTATATTTCTCTCTCCCTGACATGCATTAAACCCTGTGAGTGAAATAATTTTGAATTCTAGCTTCCTTAATTTAGTTTATTAGGTTTATTTGCCCAGGTCCCTTACTGACTCCACTTGCCTTAACTTTCAAATACACTATCTCCATATCCTGCAATTTTTCTCATCTCCTTATTACTCTGCCAGATGAAAACATCCAGTTTATAACTTAATATTCTGATTATTCTACTTTTGATTTAGGTTTCCTATAACCTTCTGGAAAAAAGTTCATGATGCTGATGATAAATTTAATTACAAATGTATTATCTCTAATTTCAGTCAACCTTTCTCAACCATTCCTTTATACTTTCCATCAGTGTCTGTTTTTATTCCCCATCAAACTTTTGTTTTTGTTGTTGTTGTTGTTTATTTGTTTTTTGTCTTGTTTTGTTTTTGAGATGGAGTTTTGTTCTTGTTGCCCAGGCCAGAGTGCAATGAATGGCGCAATCTCAGCTTACCGCAACCTTCACTTCCTAGGTTCAAGCGATTCTCCTGCCTCAGCCTCCCAGGTAACTGGGATTACAGGCATGTGTCACCACATGGCTAATTTTGTATTTTTTTTCTTTTTTATTATACTTTAAGTTCTCGGGTACATGTGCACAAAGTGCAGGTTTGTTACATATGTATACATGTGCCTTATTGGAGTGCTGCACCCATTAACTCGTCATTTACATTAGGTGTATCTCCTAATGCTATCCCTTCCCCCGCTCACCACCCCACAACTGGCCCCGGTGTATGATGTTCCCCTTCCTGTGTCCAAGTGTTCTCATTGTTCAATTCCCACCTATGAGCGAGAACATGTGGTGTTTGGTTTTCTGTTCTTGCTATAGTTTGCTGAGAATGATGGCTTCCAGCTGCATCTATGTCTCTACAAAGGACATGAACTCATCCTTTTTCATGGCTGCATAGTATTCCACAGTGTATATGTGCCACATTTTCTTAAACCAGTCTGTCATTGATGGACATTCGGGTTGGTTCCAAGTCTTTGCTATTGTGAACAGTGCCACAGTAAACATAGGTGTGCATGTGTCTTTATAGCAGCATGATTTGTAATCCTTTGGGTGTATACCCAGTAATGAGATGGCTGGGCCAAATGGTATTTCTAGTTCTAGATCCCTGAGGAATCATCACACGTCTTCCACAATGGTTGAACTAGTTTACAGTCCCACCAACAGTGTAAAAGTGTTGCTATTTCTCCACATCCTCTCCAGCACCTGCTGTTTCCTGACTTTTTAATGATCGCCATTCTAACTGGTGTGAGATGGTATCTCATTATGGTTTTGATTTGCATTTCTCTGATGGCCAGTGATGATGAGCATTTTTTCATGTGTCTGTTGGCTGCATAAATGTCTTCTTTTGGGAAGGGTCTGTTCATATCCTTTGCCCACTTTTTGATGGGGTTGTTTGGTTTTTTTCTTGTAAATTTGTTTGAGTTCTTTATAGTTTCTGGATATTAGCCCTTTGTCAGATGAGTAGATTGCAAAAATTTTCTCCCATTCTGTAGGTTGCCTGTTCACTTTAATGGTAGTTTCTTTTGCTGTGCAGAAGCTCTTTAGTTTAAATAGATCCCATTTGTCAATTTTGGCTTTCGTTGCCATTGCTTTTGGTGTTTTGGACATGAAGTCCTTGCCTATGCCTATGTCCTGAATGGTATTGCCTAGGTTTTCTTCTAGGGTTTTTATGGTTTTAGGTCTAACATTTAAGTCTCTAATCCATCTTGAATTAATTTTTGATTGAGGTATAAGGAAGGGATCCAGTTTCAGCTTTCTACTTATGACTAGCCAGTTTTCCCAGCACCATTTATTAAATAGGGAATCTTTTCCCCATGTCTTGTTTTTGTCTGGTTTGTCAAAGATCAGATGGTTGTAGATGTGTGATATTATTTCTGAGGGCTCTGTTCTGTTCCACTGGTCTATATCTCTGTTTTGGTACCAGTACCATGCTGTTTTGGTTACTGTAGCCTTGTGGTATAGTTTGAAGTCAGGTAGCATGATGCCTCCAGCTTTGTTCTTTTGGCTTAGGATTGTCTTGGCAATGTAGGCTCTTTTTTGGTTCCATATGAACTTTAAAGCAGTTTTTTCCAATTCTGTGAAGAAAGTCATTGGTAGCTTAATGGGGATGACATTGAATCTATAAATTACCTTGGGCAGTATGGCCATTTTCATGATACTGATTCTTCCTATCCATGAGCATGGAATGTTCTTCCATTTGTTTGTGTCCTCTTTTATTTCATTGAGCAGTGGTTTGTAGTTCTCTTTGAAGAGGTGCTTCACATCCCTTGTAAGTTGGATTCCTAGGTATTTTATTCTCTTTGAAGCAATTGTGAATGGGAGTTCATTCATGATTTGGCTCTCTGTTTGTCTGTTATTGGTGTATAAGAATGCTTGTGACTTTTGCACATTGATTTTGTATCCTGAGACTTTGCTGAAGTTGCTTATCAACTTGAGACTTTGGGCTGAGATGATGGGGTTTCCCAAATATACAATCATGTCATCTGCAAACAGGGACAATTTGACTTCCTCTTTTCCTAATTGAATACCCTTTATTTCTTTCTCATGCCTGAATCCCCTGGCCAGAACTTTCAACATTATCTTGACTAGGAGTGGTGAGGGAAGGCATACCTATCTTGTTCCAGTTTTCAGGGGGAATGCTTCCGGTTTTTGCCCATTCAGTCTGATATTGGCTGTGGGTTTGTCATAAATAGCTCTTATTATTTTGAGATATGTTCCATCAATACCGAATTTATTGAGAGTTTTTAGCATGAAGGGTTGTTGAATTTTGTCAAAGGCCTTTTCTGCATCTATTGAGATAATCATGTGGTTTTGTCTTTGGTTCTGTCTATATGCTGGATTATGTTTATTGATTTGCATATGTTGAACCAGCCTTGCATCCCAGGGATGAAGCCCACTTGATCATGGTGGATAAGCTTTTTGATGTGCTGCTGGATTCAGTTTGCCAGTATTTTATTGAGGATTTTTGTATTTTTATTTTTTATTTTTATTTTTCATTTTTCAATAGAGACGGGGTTTCTCCATGTTGGTCAGGCGGGTCTAAAACTCCTGACCTCAAGTGATCTACCCACCTCAACCTTCAGCAGATGACCCAGTTCTTATTTTATAGAGAAAAGAAATACTGTCACGTAAAATTGCTCTCATATCATACCTATACTGTATCTTCACCCATTTTTTTTCTCCTCCCAAAGTGAAAAAAAATTTTTTTCTTAATTGCTAGGTTAATGCTTCTGCTTGTGATTTTGGACCCATCTCCTCTTGAATCCTCAGGGACTGTGCCTTATTAATCAGTTTCATTCTTTGTTTCTCCTTTTTTTTTTTTTTTTTTTTTTTTTTTTGGTCTTTTTCTGCCTGGGTTTCAAACACTCAGCCACAGGCATGTTTATTATTTCCCCTTTCTGAAAAACTCTGCACTGCCCAACTTCCTTCTCTTTACCACCCCATTTAATGAACTAATGTCTTACCACCTCCACTCCTCTACCTTTTACACATTTTTGTCCACTAAATTTGACTTCTGCCTTTTGTGTTCTGGCCTCCACAAAGGTTAACAGTGAAAAAAATCCTATCTCCCAAATCTCATGACTTCTTTGCTGTTCTTATTTTTCTTATTATTTCTTTGAAACTTGCATGGTGTTTAACAATATTGACCACTTCTTCTTTCTTGAAACTTGCTCCCCCTTCTACTTCAAGACAGAATCTGTTCTCTCTTCTTCTCTTCCTGTCTCCTCTACTCATTCTTTCAATTACTTCTACTTTTCTCTTAACTGTTATTTATCAACACTCCAACTTCTGTTCTCTTCTTGCTCTTCACTCTTTTACTGAGTGTTTGTGCCAATTATCTCTTCATTTCTCACCTCTATGCCCTAAAATCTGCCTTTTACCTTTATCCTAGAGTTCTTTTGAGCTATGCATCCATAATTCTAACCACTCCTAGACCTCTCTCCCTGTTGTCCTGCTCCTGCAGATATATATACCCCAGTTCTAATGTAGAACTTATTTATTCTTCTCTGCTTCTCCTTATAACTCAACTCCCCAGTGAAACCAAAACAGTCCTGGTCCTTTTATTGAATTCTCTTTCTGTATTACTATTCCCCCATTTCCTCCATCATCCAAGTTGGAAATTTTGGAATCACCTTGATGACTTCGCCTCCTTCAGTTGGGCAGGTCTGCTCAATTCTATCACCAAAACGTTTTTTCATTTGACATGGCTCTCTACTTCCCCTCTGATCCTCCTCATCAAGTCATCCCCCAGCTCTTTCACAGGCTTGTAGGTGGCATCTGTGAGTCCTGGCTGTCTTCACTCTAGATCTCCCTCACTCCTACCCTCAAGTTATACTTCTCCCCAGCATGACCCAAACAATGCTCAGTTACTGTGTGCTGGAGAAAAATTTTAACTGAATAGGAAGACTTATTTTCTTCCATTAATAAATAAGTTACTGATGTGCAGGTGGCACATGGTTTTATTGAAATTATTAACTTTTCAAATATTTTTAGACTTCTGGAATTAATGGAGCATTCATTACTTTGATGTCTACAAGTGTAAAATAAAGATAGTTTAATATGAGTAAATTAAATTCTAATTTAAATTCTAAAATCATCTTCAATTCTGATTGATCATGATCATTTATCAGTCCTTTCTTCCATCAGAATTTTCCTAGCCACTTTTAAAAAAGGAAGGAAAAGCAAGAGAAACGTACCAACCACAAACTAGGTCAAGGATGAAGAGCTAACTCTTCTGAATTATCTGTCTTGAAAAGCTTTAAGATATCACAACATTCTTATTTGTTCTTCCCTTCTTGTTGTAGAGACTTGGAATTGTGTCCTTGGTTATAGAAACCTTAGGGAGTGAAGTGTAAATTAATTTAGAAATGAATTCTAGTCAATTTTGCTACCAATTAAATTCTAATTGAGACAAAGTATTGAGCAAGTGGCTAAATAAGTAAGTCAAAGGACTTCGTGTTTTAAGTGGTTGCTAATTACATAAGAATCATTCACTATTAGTGTCAGTGATTAAGAGTTAACAGTGACGCTTCTAAGTTTTGACTTTGATAGGTAGTCCGAATAATAAATCAAAGCACTAGAGTTATTGTAGTGGTGGCAAATTTTTCTAAAAGCGTATTTTAGATGTCAAAAAAACCCATGACTGTTTAACAATAAATTAATTAATTGTGGAATCAATAAAATTCAATGGTTTTGACTTTGAATTTTCTACAGAATCAGGTAACAGTCAGCATTCTATACTGTTGCATCACCTTAGATCACAATAAAATTGAGGCAAAGAACATAGTGAAAGGCGAGTTTTATTTTGAATGAGAATGAGGATATTTAACATCTAGACTTGGAACTGACTATACCAACTTGATTATGTTCATTAATGCAGGTTTGTTGATGTACGGATGTATGATAAGATAAGTATATCTCAAATTAGTGAACGCGAAGGTGATATAAAATGATTTTTAAAATACAAATCAGTGTTTCCACAACGCTCTGAATTTTTGAACTGGTCCTGTAGGATTTTAACGTAGATGGTTAGCATCTTTACTAAATTATATGTTTTACAGTCTTCAACTTAGAAGGAAAGTAATTGTGGACGGTTTACAAATTACTAGCAGTATGCTGAGCTCAAAAATTATGTTATTCAGTTTCTCTTCTATTAAAAGTAAATGTCATGATGCAGTATTGACCTTATAGAAGACTTGAAAATACTGTCCCTGTGGTAAACTTAAACAAACTTCTGTTGTTTCAGATAAGTTTCAGAATGTATGTTAGCTAGTTTTAAGGTCCCATGACTAACACTGTTATGAATGCATGTCTACCAGTGACATTGTTAGTCATTGAGTCTTTGGATGTGTAATGAAGAAATACATACAGCAGCTGAAAAATTTTTATGAAACCAATTGTGGTAATACCAGTATGCCGCACAAAGCTTTTTCATGGTTTAACATTTTGTATGATTCTCCTAATTATTCAGCAGACTCGGCTACTGCAAATACCAAGTCATTTTCTGACTGTGTAGCTTGGTTTTTGTTAGATAACAGAACAGAATAACATAGATTATATTTCATTACAAGCAAGATGGCAGTCAGCCACTCTAGAAAATGACTACGTTATACAAGATTTTTTCATTGATTCATGCTAGACAAAACTGTCTGAAGATCCTTCCTACTTAAGTCTTCTGAGGTCATGTAACAATGTCTGAGCTTTGGAAGTTAACACAAGTTCACTGGCTCTCAACCTAAATAAATCCAACCCAGACTCAAAAATGTTGGTTGGTGGAGCAATATTTGAAATGGAATTGAAACTTGATTTGCAGTTTTGTAATATGTAATATGTTGTGCGAATATATGTAATACATATGTTTACAATATATCCTTCCTTAAGGGCCACTGCGTTCTCGCCCAACTGTGACATTCAGCTGACACTAGTAAGTAGTTTCAGCAAGAGAATGTACTATAATTAATGTATGAAGAGAATGCACAAAAGTCTTAAAGACTAACTAGAATAATGATATCAGCCCACGAAAGTATTAGTATTTCTAATTAAACTTCTGAAGATCTCATCACACATTCCTAGGAAGTGAGAGTTAAGGGTAGGTCAAAGTATACAACCTCCTTATTAAAGAGGAATTCTTCTTCCCATAGCCATTGATAAACACATTGTTTCCCTACATGGAGTTCTTCAATGTCACTTCTGTTGTTTTCATACAAACCCTGGAGGATTATTATCTTTCTTTCCCAATCCTTTAAGTTTGAATACCTTAATCTCCAATCAGGGAAAATGTACTTATTAAAACTGAAATAGGGAGCAAGAAATCTAGTCACAACAAATCTGTCTTTAGTAGAGAAAAATCTGCAGGGAAATTCACCATTAATTTTAGGCTAGTCGAGTCATAACTCTAGTAACCCATGGGAATTCCATTACTACTCTTTAGAAGTTTTTACCCAGCCTAAACACATGTCTGCATTCAGAGATGGTAGTCTTGGTTTTCTTCTTCTTAAATGTCACTCCAATTTTTCTTTCTAAATGAATCACTGGTTATATCCTTTGTGTTACCTTAAAGCATATTTATTCCTTTTCTTTCTGAAATGTTAGCCAAATGACAAGTGAGACAATGAAGTGCCATTCAAACTTCCTGACCTGGAGTAGGTTTCTCCTTTTTCAGATCCTCAATGTGACCCACATTAAAAGTGAAGTTTATCCTATCCTTAGAGTTTCAGAGCTTAAAGGCCAGCCTACAAATTCAGGACAGTCCTGAGCCATTTTCCTCAAGAAAGCAAGGGCGGGTAGGGCAAATTTCTGTTCCCTCAAGTGGAATTATTAATGGCAGTGTTTCTAGATAATGTAAAAATAGTTCAAGTTGAAATTAAATGATATGTGTGCATAGTTATTTATCTGCATGGCCAATCTACATATGCCTAATACCTGAATTACCCAAGATGTAAAATGAATTATTTACTGTGTGTTTCAGTGAAGTTTTGAACCAAAGAATTTGAAATTCTTAAAGAGCTCTAAAATATATTCCTTTGGAGAGACTTTCTTGATGGTTGGAAAAAATTAGTTATCTGTCTTAGAAAATGTTTTCTTACTGCCTTGAGGGCCTTGTTTATGTTGTTCCCTTGTAAAATGCTATCTTTCACCTCCATTGCCCACTTAACCCTTCTGACACTTCAGGTTCAGTTTATACCCTCCTTCCTCAGGGATATCAGCCACTGATTCCTCAGCCTGCATCTGGTTTCTTGTTATATGCTGTTTTAGATCCTTGCAAACATATTCAAGGCACTTACCACAAACACTACTTGCCTATTTTCTTTTTACATGGGATTCATTTTTAATGTGTCTCCTCCAATAAACTGTGATCTCTAATTTGTTAACTGCACACAGTTCCAAGTGCCTAGCAGAGTGCTTTGTGTATATAGCAGATATTCATTGCCTATTTTTGATTAAAATAAATGAACAAGTGTAGGGATAGGATACATTCACCCAGAAAATACTCTACACTTTCCTAATTGTAACTATGATTTTCTAATAGCTACTTTTCTCCAGATCTCTCTATATTCCAATAAAGATTTGTTTTAATCCATGAAAACCACATTTCAAGTGTTTCTGGTGACCTATTCACTGCCAGATTCAGGCTAGTTTTACACCATTTTATCCTTTTTAAATCCAGTATAGCTTTGCATCAGTGAACTACCATGATACTTTGTAGCACTGACCTCTGTTGCTTGACTCTCTGCACTTGACTCTCCATTGCTGGTGACCCCTACATTTACACATGCGAGAAGTTATCTTAGGTTGTATTTTTCAGATCTCAGTGAGAGATTAGGAAAAGTAGGATAGAGGAGGGGAGAGGGTCTAGCAAGGATATAATTTCAGGCAAAGCCCTCTAGAGAAGAGCTCCAATCTGATCCCAAAGAAAACTGGGCTGTTTGTTATGTAAGGCAGCTGGATTTTCATACTTCTTCACTGGTTAGACATTGACTAATGGTGGGAGATGTGGTACAGTAATTTTTCCAATACTTTTCTGGCTTTCTACTCTTGTAGGAAAAATAGCCCTACTAGTCAGAGGAGTATCTGAGGGGAGTGTCAGATGTTGGCAATAGAAGCAAAAGTACATAGAAGCTGAGGAAGATGAATTGAAACATGAGGAAAGACTGGAGATCTAGGGAGAGAATGCCAACAGTGGCTGCTACAGGCTCCACGTGAAACATTTCTATCAAGGTTCAAGATAATTGCTGTGCTTAATCTGTATTCTTCTACTTTCTGGATCCAATTACCATCTCTTCACAAAAGAATACAAATCTACATGTCTACCCCTAAATATTACTGATTCCAAAACAGTTCTTCAAATATAAGCTGGAGGTGTCTAGCACGTAATTACCCATAAAGATCCAGCATCAACAACAATGGACTAAATTAAATAGCTCAACTGTGTCAATGGACTTCTTGCCTCACCTAGTCCACCTCTTAAGACATCTATAGAACTGTCAATGATTTTCTGGCCTCTAAGGAAAGGCTGATTTTGAGTGTGTTTGACTGCATCTTGAAGGAAAGAGAGAAAGGCTAAGAAATTCAAGAGTAAATAAGGGGCATGTGCCTGATTAAATGGATATAGAGAAATAGGAAATAGAGAACTTAGGAGAATCTTGCAAGAAAGCATCAAATGTTAGGGTGCAGGTTGGCTGAAGCTTTCTGGAAAGGTAACTAAGTAGAAAAAGTATTGATAATAGATGAGGCAGATGTAAAAAGAAGAATCTAAAATCTTGGTAATATTTATCTTGGCTCAGGTTTCTTAATTTCTATTGAATAAAATTACATTATATAAATCCACATCAATTATGACACCTTAATCAGAAGTAAAGGAAATTTTAAAACCATGTAGAGAATTCTATTTCTATGAAATTTTTACAAGAGATTGTATTTTATAAATGTCAAAACAGGTAGGGAACTATGGATAAGCAGATAATGATGGAAGGTGCAAATTTAGCAGTGACTAAACCATCAGGACATTCTATGGGATGGCATCTCCATTTACATGAGCTAGATACCGTGGCAGTAGAAAATCATTTACACATTCACTCTTGGAGCCTCAATGCTCTGATGAACAGGCTAGCTTCTCTCCAGTAGCCATGAGACTCAAACGAGGTATTTGAACACTATGCTCTTTAAATGTGCTGAATTCCTTCTGTCTTAGCTCTTAAGCCACTGCTGATCTTCTTAGAACCGCACACCGCAGGTGCCTCCCTGTGGAAACTGCAAATGTTGACTCTGTCTTCCACCTTTGGATGACTTAGAACATGTTGAGGTTAAGGTTCATTTGTTATCAACATTCAGAAACTGCCATTTCCTTTTCTACCTGCAAAGCCTAATAATAACTTTTTAAACTATTGCTTCATTTGCATATTCACCACACATCCTGCTCTCAGATGTGGAATCTAAAAGCTTGCTGAGAAACTGCCTCCAATGTTGCTCCCTTAACTTTCACTGTGGAAAATTCTGAAGGAAGTTGACTGCACCCTTTAATGGAAGCATGAGGAACCAGGTAAATTGCTTGCCCTTAATAGGCCTTTAGATTTTGAACTGTTCTTTCATCCTTGAGAGACAAAAATGCTATCATTAATTTAACAAAGCTCCTTACCATCACTGAAGTTTTTTTATATTTCCTGTAGTCTCTTTCCTTTAGATATGAATGAAAATGTCTCCATTGTGACTCAGCAGATCTCCAGGATTTTCCTGTGTAGTTTCTGTTTTGGCTTTCACCTGGTGGAAACTGACTGCTACAAGACTGAGGTTTTTAAATCAAACCCAAATAACAAAATGTATTTCGAGCTGAGAAAGGTGGTGGCATCAGGCTGGGGTGGGTATGAGGAATTGATTCATTACCCCAATTGGAATATAAATTCAATGAGTTTAATTACTAATGGTGTCAAAAAAGGATTTTCACTGATAGCAAAATTCTGGGTTTTTTTCTTAACTTTTATTTTAAGTTCAGGGGTACATGTGCAGGTTTGTTATACAGGTAAACTCATGTGATAGGGGGTCTGTTGTACAGATTATTTCATCACCTAGGTACTCAACCCAGTATCTATTAGTTATTTTTCCTAATCCTGTCCCTCCTCCCACCTTCCATCATCTGGTAGGCCCCAGTGTCTGGCGTTGCCCCTGGTGTGTTCTCATTATTTAGCCTCCACTTGTAATTGAGAACATGTGTTATTTGGCTTTCTGTTCCTGCATGAGTTTGCTGAGGATAATGGCTTCCAGTTCCATCCATGTTCCTGCAAAGAACATGATACCATTATTTTTTATAGCTGTATAGTATTCCATGGTGTATATGTACCACATTTTCTTTATCTAGTCTACCTTTGATGGGCATTTAGGTTGATTCCATGTCTTTGCTATTGTGAACAGTGCTGCAATGGACATACTCATACATGCATGTGTTTTTATAATAGAATGATTTCCATTTATTTAGGTGTATACCCTAGTCAAGGCAATCCTAAGCAAAAAGAACAAAGCTGGAGGCATCATACTGCCTAACTTCAAACTATACTACAGGGCTACAGTAAACAAAACAACATGGTACTAGTACAAAAACAGACACATAGACAAATGGAACAGAATAGAGAGCCCCCAGATAAGCCTACACACTCGCAACCATCTGATCTTCAACAAAGTGACAAAAAACAAGCAATGGAGAAAAGACTCCTTATTCAATAAATGGTGCTGGGATACTGACTAGCCATATGCAGAAGATTGAAACTGAACGCCTTCCTTATACCATATACAAAAATCAACTCAAGATGAATTAAACACTTAAATAGAAAACCCAGAACTATAAAAACTCTGAACAATACCATTCTGAACATAGTAATGGGCAAAGATTTCATGACGAAGATGCCAAAAGCAATTGTAACAAAAGCAAAAATTGACAAATGGGATCTAATTAAACTAAAGGGCTTCTGCACAGCAAAAGAAACTGTTGAGTCAACAGACAACCTACAGAATGGGAGAAAATTTTAGCAAACTATGCATCAGACAAAGGCCTAATAACCAACATCTATAAGGAACTTAAATTTACAAGAACAAACAACCCCATAAAAAAGTGGGCAAAGAACATGAATAAACAATTTCAAGAGAAGACATACATACAGCTAGAATGCCTACGAAAAAGGGCTTGCCATGGAGTGGGGGGAGGGGGGAGAAATAGCATTAGGAGGTATAACTAATGTAAATGACAAGTTAATGGGTGCAGCACAGCAACATGGCACGTGTATACATATGTAACAAACCTGCACATTGTGCACATGTACCCAAGAACTTAAAGTATAATAATAAAAAAGAAAAAAAGAAAAAAAGAAAACTCATGGTCAAATAAAAATCTGCAAGCAAACAAAAAAGAAAGCCTATGAAAAAAGCTCAATATCACCGATCATTAGATAAATGCAAATCAAAACCACAATGAGATACCATCTTACATCAGTCAAAATGACTACTATTAAAAAGTCAAAAAATTACAGGTGCTGGTGAGGTTGTGGGAAAAAGGAATATGTATACACTGTTGGTGATGTTGATGGGAGTGTAAATTAGTTCAACCATCGTGGAAAGCAGTGTGGAAATTCCTCAAAGAGCTAAAAACAGAACTACAGTTTGACCCAACAATCCCATTACTGGGTATATACCCAAAGGAATAGAAATTGTTCTCTCATAAAGATAGCAAAATTCTTAAAGCTACTCATTGAAGATTAGCAAAACTGTTAATTCAAGCCAGGAGTTGTTCCTCATAAAAATTTAAGTAGCTTTGACCTGCTGTATGTTGGAAAGGCCAAGACTCAAGAATCCAGACTTTTTGGACAGAATAGGTCCACACCCCATATATTAAAAGAGTTGGTGGGGAGGGGACAAGTGTGAGGTAAAAATGCATGTGGCACTCTGTACCTTTGGGATTAAAGAAAATAACCAACCCAGGGTCTAGTGAGGAATTCATTTGCCAGAGCTGCAAGCAGGATTACTATGGTTTATACCAGAACCTCAAATACAGCATCTCCCTTCCTGGACTTTCATGGAAACTCCCTCTCATCATTCTTGGTCCTTGTTTTACTTATATACTTATGTTCAAAAAGACTTGAAGAAGCAGAGGTAATCATTTCCTCCCTCTTTTCACATTTTCCTTGGATGACTAAAGTCTCATTCCACACCAAAGAGGATGTTTATTCCAAAGCTGCCTGTGGTATGGAATAGGCTCCAAGACTATCCCACGTACACAGGATAGGCTCCAAGACTATCCCACGTACATCTGTGCAAAGGGTAGCTCAGCTGACCAGTTGGCCAGGACATGGCAACAGCTTTCACTGGAAAACACTGAGAGGCATGCCTATTCCATACAGCACTGAGAGGGGCTATGGACAGCTAGAGACTGTGTCTTTCTACTTCTTGTCCCAGATTATCATCAGCCTGGACTCTGAGCAATGCTGCAAGAGTGACAATGCTAAAAACACCCAACACCTCTGCTGCTTTTATTCCTTTAGTATAAAGTCTAATCATCAACTGAGCAGAGGCTACATGTTGTGAATTCGTATCTAGGCACATATCTCTTCTGTTGGATCATAGTTAACTGCATCCAAAGAAGGGGCCGTTATCTGTTATGCTCTGGAGGAGCAGATGTAGTTCTAGACTCTCAGCTGAAACATAAGTAAACCAACGAATGACTAATACTGTCCACTTGCTTCCTGAGGCATGTCCTTTGTTTCTCCCCATTTGGACCCTCGTATCGGATACTCACTCGTTTTATTCATTGTCTTGGCACTGTTTATGCTGGTTTTGCTTACTTCCCAGACTACCAATTTCCTTCAGTTTCTGTTACAAATTAATCTAAATCCCATTTATCTTCCAAACTTATATGACTCGTAGTTGATGATGGGGTTTTTTTATTTGTTTGTCTGTTTCTGCTGAATTTTTAAAATATGTAGTAATTTTTAAGGTAGTCAAACATTTTAATCTTTTTCTTTAGGTTTCTGGACTTTTAATTTTGTTTAGAAAAGTCATCTGTAAAATAAAATTAACCTTTATTTCCTTCTGCACCCGGAATTTATTTGTATATAAGGGGTGAGGTAGCCATTTAGCTTTTTTGTTTTTTATTTCTACAAATGGCTGCCTAATTATACTAACATCATTTTTACTGATTCTAATACCACTTTTTATTTTATGCTAATTTCCCATGTATATTTGGATATGTCTCCAAATCCTCAAGGCTATTCAGTAGATCTGTCTGTCTCTACCAGCACCAAATAGTTTTCATTATTCTGGCTAAATTCATTCTTTTATGTCCTTGTTCAATGTATTTATTGAGTGCTTACTGTATAACTGGCATTCCTCTGTGTGTTGGTAATACAAGAGACACATGGTATATTGTAGTAGCTAGCAGTACTGCTCATCCATCCCTCATTGTGTGGATTCTTCCTGTTGATCACTTTTTTGTGTGTATTTTATATAATTATTATTTTTATCAGTTGGTCATATTATAGAAAATCTTCCTGGTATGTTTATCAGGATTGCTTTAACATTCTGCCTTAATATAGAGAGAATTGATATCATTTAAATATTGCATATTCCTATCCAAAAAGAAAACAGTTATTTTCCATTGTTTCCAGATTTCTTGTATCTTCCTGGGTAGAATTTAAAGCTTTCTTTAGATAGGTACTGCATATTTTTTTGCTAAGTCTCTTTCTATGTATTTACCTGTTTTATTTTTTCATAAATGGTATCTTTTCCTCATTATAATTGTCATTTATTTTTGTATTGAAAACTACTGATCTGTATGAATTAGTTATTTAATCAGTAACTATGCTATTTTTTCTTGTCATTAGTAGTAATTTTTAAATCAATTGTAAGTTTTATCAGATATATATATATATCTACCTATTATCTGCAGATAATTATAATTTTACTTCTTCATTTATGATTTTTATATCTTTTATTTCTTCCTTTAAATGCAAAGGAATTTAAACATTATCTTCTGTGGGGTAATGAGACAGAAACATAGACAAGTCTTATATTCTTATATCAACTATCCTGTTCCGCCACTTGAGCAAGTCACTCAAACTCTCTGGGCCTCCATATTTTCATAGGCAGCACAAATATTAGATGATCTCTACATTCTTACAAAACTGCAATATGTCTAATTATAAAATCATATTTGCCACCTTTCAATCACAATGATTTTTAGGTTAAATCATTGTGGGTGAATTAGACAGGTAGTTGCTACTAATCTTATTTCTAGTTTTTCAAAAAACTCAGTCTGGGGCCAGGCGCAGTGGCCCATACCTGTAATCTCAACACTTTGGGAGGCTGAGGCAGGAGGATTGCTTGAGCCCAGGAGTTTGAGACCAGCCTGGGCAACATGACAAAACACTGTCTCTACCAAAAATACAAAAATTAGCCAGGCATGGCAGCGTGCATTTGTTGTCTCATCTACTCAGGAGGCTGAGGTGGGAGGATTGCTTGAGCCCATGAAGTCAAGGCTGTTGTGAGCCAAGATCATGCCACTGCACTCCAGCCTGAGTGACAGAGTGATACTCTATCTCAAAAACTTATTAATAAAAAAACCTGAGTCTAGGATATTGGCCAGAGAGTGTAATATATTGTCACTTCCTTCAGCTTTCTCAGTGCCCAGGGTTGAGGAAAGAGAAGGATGACAGAACAATAAGAGCAGTTTTAACAGAGGGAAAAAAACTATATCTATCTCTCTCTCTAAGTTGTAATAAAATAAAAATTAAAAATCAAAGCAAAAGATGTGCCTTTTGATGAGCTGGCCAGTTTAAAATATCCCATTAGACAGAATTCCACAGGCTCTCTGACTCAGATTTTACTCCTCAACCACTGAGAGTCAAGAGTTAAACACAAGTGTTCCAAATGTGTTTATTGTCCTTGAATTTTGTTGAAAATAAACTTGGTTTGAATAATTATTTAATGAATATAAAGACAGACCATCTGATTCTGTCCTTGAACCAAGTAACTACATTATGCTTAGAAAGAACCATTATCCAATGCCTGAAACCTTGATAATCTCATAAAACTTTACTGATGTCTACAAGGCAGCAGCAGAGAGCATCTATTCAGGATATCATACAACCGATGCAGGATTTTTCTTGGTCACATTGTGCCAGCTGGGAACCTTTACTGCTGGTGACATTCCCACCTGGGCCTCACTCAACCCTGGGCCTCCCACATACCACCTGAGCCATGCCTGACTTGTGTGCCAGCCAGGACCCCATGCTATGGGATCCATGCTCAGCCTGCAGCTGGGCCAGGTGTGCCCCAGCCTACCTGTATTACAGCTCGTACTCCTGTTTGGGGTTCCCAAGTTTTTGTCCTGTGTCCAAGAAGAATGAGGTTACACTGATAATTGAAGGGTGAGGAGGATGGAGAATAATTTTATCGAACAATGGAATAGCTCTCAGTGGAGAGGGGATGTAAGGATGGTCTCCCACCTGAAGTCAGGTGGTCTCCCCACCAGTGTGGCTGGGTCTGGGGATTTTATGGCCTCAGAATAGGGGAGTGCATGCTGACTGGTTTGTGAGTATGCCAAAAAGGCTAAAACAAAGGCACCACTCAAAGGTAGGCACAACAGTGTGAAAAAAACAATTAGGGAAGGGTAGATTTACATAAAATAGGTGAAGGGTGAGGATCAATCAGGGAAAAGTGCGCCAAACAGGAAGAGAGGTTCTTAATTCAGTCCTTGATTTATGCAGGACTTATAACTTGGCTTTCAGGCTTTAAACTGTCATTGATTTGAAGGTCATGTTTCACTGGGGACCCACCCCTATCTACCTAGTCATTCGACTGGCTCATTTGACTGCCTTCTGCAGCTATCACAACAAACTCTCTAAAATCTTTGGTCATCTCTCTCTATTCCCCAAACTTCACTCATAGTACTTATTAAAAATCAGCCATTCTCTCCAACCTTCCCTCAGTGTCTTCAGAACCATGCTGTTCTCTGCTTGACTCCTCCTTGCCAGCCTGACCCATTAGCCCCTTCATTGCTCTTTTCTAACAGCCTGTCCCGGAAGATGTGAAACTTCCCACCACTCTTGGAAAAAATGGAATTTCTCAAGAAGAGCAGCTCCCACCATAATTGTAGCAAAAAAATCCTTTCATCACTTCAAATTAATCTGCTTCTACTGCAGCCACACTTCTCAGGGCTTAATGATGAAACAAATTAATTTCTATCTCATAGGAAGGAGTTATCAAAGAGACAGAAATGCTGTCAGCTATCAGAGGAAGGAGGAATTTCATTCAAATACCTACTCATGCACCTTCCTTCCTGGTAGCACCAGAAAGTTTTTCGAAGTGATGTTGTCATGTGTTATTTGTATATAAATTATCCTGATCACATAAAAGCACTATTTCTAAAACTGCTCATTGAGGCAAAGATATAGCTTTAGAACATAGCATTCTACTAATTGTTTTTTAGCACATTGGTGAATCTCTTGGAAATCAATGCTACTTTTATGCAAATGAATATATGTTTGTCTTAATAAACATATGCAAAACCTATTTTGAAATTCCTAGTAGAGATCTCTGAATTCTGAATGAAAAATGTAGTTTATAAAACTATTTGAACTTATGGGCACTTAATTAACTGATTTGTTCTCCTATCATGAATTCATAACTAAAGATAAAATATTACAGAAGGGAGCCAATTTTGGTTATTTGGATTATGTTATATCCCACTAGGAACAAGAAAAAAAAATATTTTCTCCCAAAACTTCTTCAGATGAGGGTTTTCATCTGCAGAGCAGAAAGGATAACTAAGCTGGAAAAAAATATGAATTAATGAAGAGTCAGGTAGAGGAGATGAACTTGTTTGGATAGTTCAACTCAACACTTACTTGCCCATCTTAGAGAAGCTGCTCCCCTTCTCTCTGAAGTTTGGTTTCCAAGGAACAAAGCTTCCTAAACAAGCAGCTCACCCGCCCTTCCCCAGTAAGAATGATTTTATTACAGGAAAGGATTTCAATTTTGTCATGCAGAGTTGCCAGTCAAAGCAATGAACAATAAATGGTTTATTACCACAAAACTAAAATGGAGGTGTTCAGAGGTGGAGCAGGGGATTACTGAGGACAAACTTGACTACTCTCCCAGACACTTTGTTTATTCCCCAGATGAGGAGGATCGATTGAGGAAGTGAGAATCAGGTTTTTATTCTAAATACTGCTGTTCTTATATTAGCCAGGTTTAAAAATAGAATCACAGGAATTGAAAGGACTTTAAGAGTTTTTTTCTTTTTTTTTTTTTTTCAGACATTCCCCTATTTCACAGGTGGCCTTTCCTAAACTCTTCCTTACATGTATCCTGTTTGCCAAGATTCTGACAATCTACTTTATAATCCAACAGTGTCCAAGCAATGCAGAAAACTGTGTCAATGCCAACTCAAGTGCATTCAGTCCAATTCTGTGGTTTTTCTACCTCAGTGGCACAATGTGAAGTTGTTAAATTAATAGTTTGTTGAAAATTATGAGTGTAAATTATGCCTTTAGATATCATGTAAACCAGTTATTCCAAGCAGAATTATATTCCAAACTGGTAAGATAATGGATTTCTAACATTGAGCCTGAGCATGTAGGGGAAGAAGAAAGGTTTTGTGAGATGGAGTCGATATAACAACAGAAATTACCCAGTGGTCAGAAAATAGATCTTTAGACCACTGGTTTACATGTGCTGGATGGAGTCCTGGTGCCTAGAAAGCTGCACACTACATTGATTATCTGGGCAACTTGTTAAAAGTCCAGATTGCTAGGCTATTCTTCCTTTGATACTGATTCAGTAGGTCTGTATGGCTAAAGTGCTCCCCTGATTACAAAATCTGTGCCAAACCAACATCCCCACCCCAGCCAATGCATAAAGGCTTCTTACATATCTGTCCAGCCTGTTCTGATGGTGACAACAGGAGTGGGGGAGTTTTCATTACTTAATGAAGAACTCACTCTTTTTCAAGGAATTATCACCAAATTCTTCCATGCAATAAGTTGAAATATACTCTCCTTTAACTTATTCATTGGTTCGGTTCTATGTTGTAGAACACAGACAACAGTTGTTACATCTCTAACAGGTTAACTCTTCAAATATGTGACCATTAGATGTGTCCCTCTCTAAAAAACCAAACCAAACAAAATCATGGTCCCTGAAATTTAGGTAAATGGCCTGGAAGCACTAAACCCAGACTTTTAAGCCCCACACATTGACCCCTACCCTAATTAAATATCAACTCATAATACATTTTGAATTAACACTTCCTTGCTCAGAATTACCTTGAAAATATCTACTACTGTAAAGTTCATATGGAACCAAAAAAAAGCCTGCATTGCCAAAGCAATCCTAAGCCAAAAGAACAAAGCTGCTGGCATCATGCTACCTGACTTCAAACTATACTACAAGGCTATAGTAACCAAAACAACATGGTACTTGTACCAAAACAGAGATATAGACCAATGGAACAGAACAGAGCCCTCAGAAATAATACCACACATCTACAACCATCTGATCTTTGACAAACCTGACAGAAACAAGAAATGGGGAAATGACTCCCTATTTAATAAACGGTGCTGGGAAAACTGGCTAGCCATAAGTAGAAAGCTGAAACTGGATCCCTTCCTTATACCTTATACAAAAATTAATTCAAGATGGATTAGAGACTTAAATGTTAGACCTAAAACCATAAAAGCCCTAGAAGAAAACATAGGTAATACCATTCAGGACATAGGCATAGGCAAAGACTTCATGTCTAAAACACCAAAAGCAATGGCAACGAAAGCCAAAATTGACAAATGGGATCTATTTAAACTAAAGAGCTTCTGCACAGCAAAAGAAACTACCATTAGAGTGAACAGGCAACCTACAGAATGGGAGAAAATTTTTGCAATCTACTCATCTGACAAAGCGCTAATATCCAGAACCTACGAAGAACTCAAACAAATTTACAAGAAAAAAAACAAACCACCCCATTAAAAAGTGGGCAAAGGATATGAACAAACACTTCTCAAAAGAAGACATTTATGCAGCCAACGGACACATGAAAAAATGCTCATCATCACTAGCCATCAGAGATATGCAAATCAAAACCACAATGAGATACCATCTCACACCAGTTAGAATGGCGATCATTAAAAAGTCAGGAAACAACAGGTGCTGGAGAGGATGTGGAGAAATAGCAACACTTTTACACTGTTGGTGGGAGTGTAAAGTAGTTCAACCATTGTGGAAGTCAGTGTGGCGATTCCTCAAGGATCTAGAACTAGAAATACCATTTGACCCAGCCATCCCATTACAGGGTATATAGCCAAAGGATTATACTGATACTACTATAAAGACATATGCACATGTTTATTGCAGCACTGTTCACAATAGCAAAGACTTAGAACCAACCCAATTGTCCATCAATGACAGACTGGATTAAGAAAATGTGGCACATATACACCATGGAATACTATGCAGCCATAAAAAAGGATGAGTTCATGCCCTTTGTAGGGACATGGATGCAGCTGGAAACCATCATTCTCAGCAAACTATCTCAAGAACAGAAAACCAAACACCACATGTTCTCATTCATAGGTGGGAATTGAACAGTGAGAACACTTGGACACAGGAAGGGGAACATCACACACTGGGGCCTGTTGTGGGGTGGGGGAAGGGGGGAGGGATAGTATTAGGAGATACACCTAATGTAAATGATGAGTTAATGGGTGCAGCACACCAACATGGCACATGTATACATATGTAACAAATCTGCACGTTGTGTACATGTACCTTAGAACATAAAGTATAATAAAAAAAATCTTGTCTAAAATTACAAGCATCTAACTGAGTGCTGTCACTTTAAGGAAGTCATCTTTGGAGGCCATGCACTTAATTTAAGAAACTACTGTTTCTGAGAGCATATTATAGCCCTGTTCTTTGCTTTGTCTTTCTTTTTTGAATGATTTCAGAGCCAGTTTATAACAAAATATGTTGTTATTTCATAACTTAAATCTTGTTTTGGGCTAAAAGATACTTTTTCAGATTATTTTTCACATTGTTCATTGGTTTGGGTTCCATGAGTTTCAGCTACTTTCAATAATCACCTTTATAAAACACAGATTTGCTGTCTTTGGGGATATTCAAAATAATATTTCACAAATTTGTAGGCACTGCCTAGGCTCACTTTGTCTTCTCCACTCAACTCCTTGCCTGTCTTTCTCAGGTCTTCTCTGTACTCTGGCCACAGCACTCTCTTGGCCATGGCGGGTGGCATTTGCTAGGCTTGGGATACTCATTTCCATTGTCTTACTCACCTGAATTTACTCTTTTTTAGATCCTGGCCTAAATACTGCTTTCCAGCAGAGTTTTATCTTCTGGTTCCATCTTCCATCTTCCATCACCCATCACTTAATATTTACCTCATGTAAATATTTACTGAAAACATTTATATCACCACACATTTTATTAGCCCTCTAGCCTCACTGCTTTGGGTCTGAGTGGATGTTAGAGCCTCAAGAGGACCCTCCCTCCTACAGAGCCCACTGGGACCCAAGCTGAGTTACAAGCCTGGCCACTGTAGATTCTACCCAGGAATGAAGAGCACACACTTGGTTTGTTTGTTTGTTTGTTTGTTTGTTTGTTTGTTTTAATCAATACTTTTCCTTCTCCTCTCTCCTTTGCCTGACTCCTACCCCTTTCACATCTTGGCATGGATATGATTTCCTTAAAGACACTGACCTGCTCCCCGCCCTACCCTGCCCTGTACTGAATGAAGTTCCCCACCCTATCATGTGTCCCCAAAGCATCTGTGCTAACTCCATCATGAAAGCTCTTAGACAGTTTGGAAATTGTCTGTGTGGTTACCTGGTGGCTTGTTGCAACATGACAAATTAGCTCCTCAAAAACTGTAACTGTGTCTTGTTGATATGTGAACCTCAGATAGACACTTTGTAGCTGCTTGGTCAATGACAGTCAAACAAAAATCAAATAGAAAGTTTGATGGAAAGATGGATGGATGGATGGATGGATGGATGGATGGATGGATGGATGGATGGACGGATGAGTGGATGAGTCTAAAGAGAAGCTTGAAGGATTCTGGATGAACTGGATGCCTTGTTTCTTCATCTTTTGGATTTTTTCTTAGCTTTTTCTCAAAATGGTTACATTGTGGATCTCTAGTCTAGTTCTGAAGTGGTGTTAATTGCTTTTAGTTTATTTTTAAATTTCCTTCAGACTGGGAGACTCCCAAGGAAAACTGACTTAAAGTCCCTAAGTTAAGCTGGAAAAAGGACCCCATTGATGCATTTAGTTTCTTACCCTTGAGACTGAAAGTTGACCTATTTTTCAGTTGGTAGTTAAGTTGAGAAATTTTTAAAGCTTATGCAAACTTCACTCTTGACATTACTGGCCTTGAAGAAATGTTATGAAGACGTCTATCTCTTTGGAAAGTGAGTTTGCTGGAAGTAGCATCACTGTGATGGAGGCGATGGAATATTCCTTCCACACTTGTATTGCCTTCTCCAGAACTGCATTTTAACAATTCAATATTTTCTCATTGGCAAGCACTCTCTCGTCGGTAGTATTCTTCTCAGACAGTTACATTTTTCTCTTATGAGTTCGACGTTCTTTCGACTGTGTTCTGCCAGTGACTCCTAGGGAGCCAGTGCATTTCAGGGGAGAGCTACAGATCTGAAGTTGAGCATATTCTTCCAAATACTTGGATCTGCATTTTAATGTGATTAAGTGGGCTCAGGGCACATTTCAGCAGAAGGCACTTTTGCATTTTATTGTGGGCAACTTCCCACCACCTCCACCCAGAACAATGAATGGAGTTGAGGTTTTCCCATTTTTTCATATCTGGCGTCTCTGTGCCAAGGTGACATCCACACAATGTTTTCTCATATTTAAACAACAATGGTCACTTAATTACAGTTTAAAGTTAATTCAAGAGAAGGGCTATCACTAGTAGAAAAACAAGTTGTATCTGGACATTATAATTATGAGGTGATTAGTAATTTCTTGGTGGCTTTTTGGGATCAGTCTCACTACTTCATAATCTCACCTTAATCAGTCTCATTAGTTAATTCAGAAAATAATCAAACCTTAACATACATTTTCACTTTTACTTCTTAGCTGTCTTTTTGGAGCTAGGCAACATGATGCACTCAAAAAATGTAGAATAATTAAATACCATAAGGTACCCGGTTGCATGATCTCATTACACCCTGTTCTTTGTCTTTATAGCAACAGCACAGTTGGATATTGTGTTTCTTGGTTTATTTACTTTAAATATCTCTCTCCCACTAAACCGTAAAGTTCAGGAGAATCAAAGGTATGTTTGTTTACCCAAAGTCTAAAACAGTGCCCTCTACATTGTGGGCTCTCCATAAATAATTGATAAACGAATAAAACAAATGATCAGTTAGCATCTACTTAACAGAAAGCAAGCCCATAGAGCTTCTTTTGAATATCTGCAGTTGTTCCATTCCAGGTTTGAAAGGAGGACCACAGAGCTCTACATGCCTCCAGTGAGACCCTTCCCAGGCTCCCAAACTCATGTTTAATACTCCTCCAAATCTTACCACCACAAACTGCCTAAGGACTAAGTGCAAGAAGGCGCTGTAGGCAGAATCAATCATCTACCTTCACCTTGGAGTCTTTAGGGCATGCCCTCAAGTTATCTTGCCTCTCTTCTCCTCACACTGCTCCTTATGTTTCCTACTTTGACTCCATCTCCCATCTCTTCCTAGGCAGATCCCCCAAACCGTTTCTCTGGTTTCTGTTTTTATGGTCAAGCCTCAGCAATATCTCCTGTATACGCAGCCTCTTCTCTCACAACTCTCTTCATCAGCTTGTCTGAAGTGAAATCTGGGTCTCCTTTAAAGACACTGCTTCTCCCACATCCCTTTTAAGTGAAGATGGTTTTTTTTTCCTCTCATAACCCTTGTAGAGATGAGGTATGTGTCTTTGATTCTCAGTGTTTCTCCCAAATATTGTTAATCCTTTAAAAATATTATCTGAAAATGCCTGCCAGTAAATTCCATATTCATCACCTACCTACCTCCTAAGTCCCAAGTCTCACCTCTCTTTTCAATAAAAAAATTTTAGCCTCCAGTTCACCATGATTTTCCTCACCCACTACTCTTACCAGAATTTTTGATGACTTCAATATCCACAGGGACAATCCATTCTGTACTTGTTCTCTCAGTCCCTTGATCTCTTTCCCAATGCTCTTAAATGCCACCCCACCTCACCTCATTCATCTACTACCACAGTTATACCCTAGATCATATACTTTGCAAGAACCAAATCTCCCTCAAAACTCTCTTATCCCTACTTGCATGTTTCCAGTTCAGTTCTTCTTGCAACCCTCCTCCACTTCCATGGAATCTTTTCCATTCACCGTTTCTTCTTTTCATTGTCCATTATCTCTTCCACAGCCGCTCTTCCCTCTTTTCCCAGTTTAATTGATTGGTTCATTATCCTCATCATTGCTCTGTCACATACACCTTCAACTGCCTAATCCCTTTAGATCTTCATTACAGTCATGTGGTTAAATCCAATACTTCACCTATTTTTGCTTGCACTGAGTAGCTGAATAGAGCTGCAGCACTAACCTCAAATGACATTAATCACACTGGACTTACTAGCACGTCCCTCCCTACATACTGATAGCTTTGGATCACACCATTTCCTCTCTCTTCAATCCTCCAATAAACATACTGTTCCTTCCTTTCAGCTGATTACTTTGCTTGGTATTTCACTGAGGAGATAAGAATGATCAGAAAATAACCTCCTCATTTTTCATCGTCAAACCTTCAACTTACCTGCCCCTGTGCCCACAGGTTCTCCCTCCCTTCCTATGAAAATTGATGAATTTTCTGTGCCCCTATGTGAGGTCAGACCCTGTACTTTGCTGTGGATCTGTTTGTTTCATTCATACTGCATCAGACAGATTGATATTCTGTTAACTTTAGAGAAAACACTCTTCATTATGAAACCAAAACAACAAATCTTACAGATTTTAACAGAGAAGAATTCCAGGAGGAAAACCTCCACAGAGTTTGGGGGAACCAGTAAGGCAAAGCTGACTCTACAGTTCAAGTTTCCTCTTCCTTTTGAGATTTTGTTATGTTTATTCTTACATCTACTGCCTTATCCTGTACTGAAAGGTACATTGCTCTTCTAAGATAGTGATCCAAGTACTGCCACCACCCAAATCAATTTTGGCCTTTTCCATGGCACAACTGAATCATACTGGGATTTCCCAAAGGAATTTTATTAGAAACTAAGGAAAAATACGTTCATATGTTGGGGCCTAACATGTGTATAGAAAAGATGTATTTGTTTATTTGTTTATTCATTATATCTTCAGCTATCTGTTGAGTGTCTTTGGTGTATATTATGCTCAATACTTGAGGTAAAGTCAGAGGTTATATAACACAGTCTATGTTCTCCACACAGAATCTAAGTGAGCAGAGAATAAAGAAAGAACCAATAACTGCATATAATGTAACAGTATACAAATTAGGTGCAATGGTGAGACAGACATGGGAGTGGCTTTCTCTACCTGGGGAGGTTGGGAAGGGCCTTAGTGGAGAGCATATTTGAGTCTGGGGAAAATGTCAGCAGTTCAGTCTGGCTAGAGCACACATGTGGAAGAGGAGACAGACAAAGAAGAGAACAGGAAGACAGACAAGGGCCCAATCTTGGAAGATGTTATATGTCATGCTAAAGAATTTAGACTTTATCTTGCATGCAGTAAGGAGATTTTTCAAGGGTGAATTTGCATTTTAGATGGTTTTCTCTGACAGGAAAGTCCAAAAAAGAGAAAGTGAAGACCTAAATATAAGCAGTGCAATTGGGAGAGGAAATGGAGGTCTCTTTAAGTAGGTACTTTAAGTGGATACTTTAAGGAGGATGAATTAGTAAGTCTTAATGACCAGTTGGATGGAGCTAAGCATGACTTATATGTTTCCAATCAGACTGACTAGCTGAATGGGGGAAGAATAATAAATGTGTAATTTCCAGTGAAAAGTGTTTTGACTATATCCTTTTTGAGATTCACATTAGAGATTAATTTTTGCCTGCAAGATATTCCTTTCGACCTTTTCTCTAAACTGGTTGATGATTGGTGTGACCTAGGAGTCATCATTAATATGAGTTACATTATGGTTTCATAAATCAAACAAAACCATTTGCAGGATAATAAATCTACTCCTACCACACCCCAGCACTTAGTGAAGATTTCCCTAAGAGTCTTTCCAGAGCTTACACCCACACAAATATGCTCTGAAAAATTATATTCAAATTATTTCCTACCAATGTTAGCCTAATAATACATCAACTGTGTAACACATTACTTCACCAAAGATACCATAGCCAGGTTTATGCAAGTATGCTTAAATAAGACACACCATAGAGAGCTAGTCTTTCTGAATTATCAATTAGACACTTCTATGTTCTCAAGATGATTATTTCTAATGGGGAAAATCAAACCATGCAAAAAATTTTAGTTGTGTTTACCATGAGTGTATAGATTCAGCCCATAACATGAGTCCTATGACTTCTGATCTTGAATCAAATAACTCAAATCTGATAAACAAGTGTATGTATGCTTTCATTCTATCCATCCATGCCATTTCCTTTCATTAGGAAGGTAGAAGGTAGCATATAAATAATAAACCCCCTATGAATTAGTTACAGCCATGAATAAAAATGAGAAAATGAAGCAGTTATGAAATTCTTTGGGATTTAGAAATGATAAAATTAGGACACAAATGTTAAGATAATGTTTATTATATTCCATGCAGTGTTAAACACAATGAATATATTATTTCATTTGATACTCAAAGTGATCCTATGAGCTAAGCATTATAACATCATCTTTACCCATGAAACTGCTAGGTTTAGAGAAGTTAAGTAATTCTAAGGACATAGAGCCAGTAAATGGCAGAACTGAGATTTGACTGAATAGTCAGTGGAAATCCCAAGGGTTTAAGAGATGAAGACTTGACCCTAGGTCTTTGAAAAACTAGGTCTTTCTTCTAGATTTCCAGTGGTGAATTATATCTGAGGCTAATATTAGGGAAATGAAGTCAGCCCTAGCAACCACAGCAGAGACAAAAGATATAGAGAAGATATAGAGGAGAGGTTTGCCACTTAGCATGCTTTGAGGAGTACACACACATAACAATAATATTACGGATTTTCTTCTAGGAAATCTGGCAACCAGAAATCCTGCCCACTTTTTGTACCTCTGAATGGCATATGCTAGTCCTAGATTGGGTACTAATATACAAAAAGACAATATACTTAAATATAGTGATTTCCAGACATTTTGCTCACATCATCCCCAAAACTTTGGTAAAATGATCTAAAACTATATCATGCCTGTCACATTATTAAGTTCCCTCAGCGTAATGTATTTTAGCCCTGAAATTTTTTCATTGATTACCTTATAATTTTTCCTTGTAGCAAACATATGTACTAGATAAATTGGAATTTCATTAGTTAAAATTTTTCCCAGGTTGCACTGCTGTACAAGTTAGTAGTACAAAATGGATCAAACATGAATATATAATATGTGGGAGGTAATATACAGGCATACCTCGGAGATGTTGTGCATTTGGTTCCAGAACACAATAAAACAAATGTTTCAGTAAAGATAGTCACACAAATTTTTCAGCTTCACAGTGCATATTAAAGTTATGTTTAGAGCTGGGCATGGTGGTGCATGCTTGTAGTCCCAGTTTAGGAGTTTGAGAACAGCTTGAGCAAAAGAGCAAGATCCCATCTTAAAAACAAAGTTATATTTAAACCACACTGTAGTCTATTAAGTATGCAATAGCATTCTATCTAAAAAACAATGTGCATACCTTAATTTACAAATATTTTATTATTACAAATGCTAATGATCATCTGAGCCTCAGTGAGTCATAATCTAATATCTTTGCTGGTGGATGGTGTGGCCTCAATGCTAATGGCTGCTGATTGATCAGGGTGGTGGTCGCTAGAGGTCAGAGCAGCTGTGGCAATTTCTGAAAATAAGGTAACATGAAGTTTGCCAAATCAATTGACTCTTCATTTCGTGAAATATTTCTCTGTAGCATGGTATGCTGCCTGATAGCATTTTACTGACAGTATAACTTCTTTCAGAATTGGAGTCAATCCTCTCAAATTGTTCTAATGTTTTATCAACTAAGTTTATAAAATATTCTAAACACTTTGTTGTCATTTCAACAACATTCACAGAATCTTTACCAGGAGTAGGTTCCATCTCAAGAAATCACGTTTTTTGCTCATCTATGAGAAGCAACTTTTTTTTTTTTTTTTTTTTTTTTGAGATGGAGTCTCACTCTGTTGCTCAGGCTGGAGTGCAGTGGCACGATCTCAGCTCACTGCAAGCTCCGCCTCCCGGGTTCACACCATTCTCCTGCCTCAGCCTCCCAAGTAGCTGGGACTACAGGCGCCCACCACCATGCCCGGCTAATTTTTTATATTTTTAGTAGAGACGGGGTTTCACTGTGTTAGCCAAGATGGTCTCGATCTCCTGACCTCGTGATCCACTGGCCTAAGCCTCCCTTAGTGCTGGGATTACAGGTGTGAGCCATCTGGCCGGGCAGAGAAGCAACTTTTAATCTGTTCAAGTTTTATCATGAGATGGCAGCAATTCAGTCACATCTTCACAATCTACTTCTAATTATTTTCTCTTGTTATTTCTACCACATCTTCAGTTAGGTCCTCCAATGAATTCTTGAACCCCTCAAAGTCATCTGTGAATGATAAAATCAACTTCTTTCAAATTCCTGTCGATGTTGATATTTTGAACTCCACCCATAAATTATGAATGTTCTCAATGACATCTAAAATGGTGAATATTTTTGGATAGTTTTCAATTTACTTCGCCCAAATCCATCAGATGAATGTATTTATGGCAGCCATGGCCTTACAAAATGTCTTTCTTGAATATATAAGACTTGAAAGTTGAAATACTTCTTGATCCATGGGCTGAAGAATGGGTTTGTGCTAGCAGTCATGAAAACAGCATTAATCTGCTTGTACATCTCCATTAGAGCTCTTGAGTGGCCAGGTGCGTTGTTAATGAGCAGTAATATTTTGAAATACTTTTTATTTCTGAGCAGCATGCCTCAAGAGTGGGCTTAAAATATTTGTTAAACTATGTTATAAACAAATGCGCTATCATTGAGGCTTTGTTTTATTTCTAGAGCATAGGCAGAGTGAATTTCACATAATTCTTAAGGGCCTTAGAATATTCAGAATGGAAAGTGAACATTGGCTTCAACTTAAAGTCATCAGCTGCATTAGCCCCTAACAAGAGAAACAGCCTGTCCTTTGAAGCTTTGAAGCCAGGCATTGACTACTTTCTAGCTATGAAAGTCCTAGATGGCACCATGTTGCGATAGAAGGCTGTTTCAACTACATTGAAAATCTGTTTGTTGATGAAGCCAGCTTTATCAGTGATCTTAGCTAGATCTTTGATATGACTTGCTGCAGCTTCTATATCAGTGTTTACAGCTTTACTTTGCATTTTATGTGACGGTGACAGCTTATTTTCTTAAACCTCATGAACCAACCTCTGCTAGCTTCAGAGTTTTCTTCTGCTGCTTCCTCATCTCTCTCAGTCTTCATGGAATTGAAGACAGTTAGGACATTGCTCTGGATGGCTTAAGGGAATGTTGTGGCTGGTTTGATCTATCCAGACCACTAAAACTTTGTCCATATCAGCAATAAGGTTCTTTTGCTTTCTTATCAATCATGTCTTCACTGAAATAGCACTCTAATTTCCTTTAAGAACTTTCTTCTTTGCATTTGCAACTTGGCTCTTTCAGCCTATCTTGGCTTTCAACATGCCTTTCTCACTAAGCCTAATCATAACTAGCTTTCCACTTAATGTGAAACATGAGACTTCCTTTCCCTTGAACACATAAAGGCCACTGTAGGGTTATTAATTGACCTAATTTCAATATTTTGTGTTTCAGGGAATAGAGAGGCCCAAGAAGAACGAAAGACAGAGGAATAACAGGTCAGTGGAGCAGTCAGAACACACACAACGTTTGTGGTGCCCCCAAACAGTTACAGTAGTAATATTAAAGATCACTGATGACATATCACCATAACAGATATAATAATGAAAAAGCTTGATATTATGAGAATTACCAAAATGTGACATGGAGACATACAGCGAGTACACACTGTTGGGATAATGGTGCTAACAGACATGTTTGACACAGAGTCACCACAAACCTTCAATTGGTAAAAAAAAAAAACACATTATCTGGGAAGGGCAACAAAGTAGAGTGCAATAAAATGAGGTATGCCTGTGATTGGATAAAATTTCAAACTTAAAAAAAGTTAATAGGACTGTGTTTCTTTATTCAAATTATTTCAGGTATCTATCAACGAGTATCTCATTACTAGAATGAAGCAAAGTTCAGCATCAATATTATTCTTACTTTTTATTTTCATACATAAAAAGCAGTGAGACGTTTTATTCACACGACTAAGTAGATTGGAGTGGAAATGGAATATTATAAAAAATGTCACTCAATCTCCCTGCTTCTTTGTTAAATGTCAGCAAACACACTGGGAATTGAGTAATGGAAATCTTATTGAATGATCTGTCAACTGAAAAATTGATTAGATCCTCCTTCAATTTTTTCTTAATCGAAGAACTGGAAACCACCTGATTTGCAACAAATCTCCACTTACTAGTGTCTTTTGCTTTCTCAACATTAACATCAATATTTTAAAATGTCCCTTTGTTTGTCACCCACTGGGGTTTTTACACTCTGGAGAAATGAACCAAAGCAACTTTCGGATAGGTGTGGAGGGCTTCTTTCTTTTGTAAAGTGGAAGAAAAGTTATTGTGAGGAGCAAGTGGCGGGAAAAGCCTACGCTTCATCTCACACATCTCAGACACTTTGTGGAAACTGAATATCTGAAAGTTTAGTCCCTTACAGACATCTACGTGTGTGTATCCCTCAGAAAGTCTTCCCACACCATCAAGATATGTACAGCACTTTGAACACCACTGCTTCAGTGCCCTAGCTTCTGTGCATGGAAATCATAGTATTTTTGGTTTTCTTAGTTGCCTTTATTTCTAAGTGATAGCTAAGTACCTAAGTAATGTGGCTTGAAAAAGCATCAGAATATTTTTCTGGATTCTAAATTACTTCCAAAGCAGCGATTCCTGAAATTCTTACCATTACTCATCTAAATGAAGCCTTTAAAATGTTTAGTTGGTAGTACTGATAGGAGGAAGTAATACCTAGTGCTTACTGAGTAGGTATTATATGCAAGATACATTTTAAGGAACTTTACATAAATTTTATACTGCTAATAACACTATAAAGTGTATATTATTAGCTTTATTTTACAGATGAGAAAACTGAAGCACAGAAAATTAAATAGCTTGCCTATGGATTAGCTAGTGGGTGGGCTTCAAACCTAGGCAATTTGGCTCTAAAACCTGGCACTTTCAACCTCTATGTTAACAAGCTACCACCATTATTCCTATCTGAACATAATTATATTTCTTACCTTAGTTTTCTACATGTATTTTGAAGTTCTGAGAGTAAGGGGCATAACATAGATGGGGATGTTTTGGAGGGACTGGTAAATAATGCTATAGAACATATGTCTGAGTGGGATCCTGCAGCAATGTCTGTAGACAATGCAAAGTGCAATGACCAAAGACATTATGATCCCAAGAAGGGACAATTGAGGCTCAGAGGCAGGGATGGCCAACTTCCAAGAGAATAGGGGATCTGACCTTATCTTGATGACTCTCTGCCGGCCCCTTCAGGAATTTGGTGGGAAAAGTAGAGAATTGGTCCATGTGGTCAGTGATAGATGTTGGGCATCCTATGCATCTAGGCATGTATGGAAGGCCAAGGGGGAGGCCTGTAATACAAGTCACTTCATTCACTGGACACATGTATTGTTTGCTGTCTCTGTGGATGAACAGTACCTTGCTAAAGACATGCAGAAGCGATCAGAGCTATAAATGCCTTAGATCATACAGTGTGATATTCACTGTTCATACCTAAGTCAGAAATGTTTCAGCTTTAGTTTCACATTATTTCCAACTTTTCTTGCCAATGGCAAATTCAAAGTAAGGCAGGAAGGACCTAGATTGATTAGATTATCTAATGCTTTTTGGATTAATATTAATAAACATAAACCTTAGTTGATGCCTCAGAGGTCAGAAAGTCAGTGCTTGTCAGAACAAGAGAAGGAGGGAATTCCCAAAGTCTTGGCAGAAAAAAACATTTGGCCATCTGGAACTATAGTTCTGAGGTTTGCCGTGTCATGTTGTGTTGTGCTTTAAAATGTGGATGTTGTTAGAAGGAAAGAGAAAACAGAAAAGAAAAGCCAAATCATTAGCATCCAAACTATGGAGACTTGTGAGTTAGCATCTGAGATTGTAACTGAAAACCAGCAAGAAGCCTGAGAAGTGGCTCTCAGTTTGGAGCCATTTGTTTCTGGACACCTCTCTCTGAGAGCCAGAACCTTTGGAAAAGAGTCTGTTGATAAAGAACTATCGAAGAAAGTCAGAGACTTACTAAAGCTTACATATGAAAGTAAATCCTTTAATTCACCTGGAAAGTCCACCTAGACAGAATGAATTCTTGCCTTTATTGCTAACTATACTGAAAACCTTAAACACTTGGGGAATCCTGAATTGAACAGTAGTAAGTGTCCCTTTGCCATCATTTACTCCCAGAGAAAATCTGGCAGAGGATTTGAGACATCCCTAAAGTGAGAGACATTCTTAGTGTATACCTTCCAAATATGAGTCAGCTGTGATAAAGCTTTTCAAAACACTTAGTCTTAGCCTGGGAACAGTACTAAAATAAAGGGAATATTAGATGTACCATACCATGAACAGCTGAGCTACCTTTTTACTGTTGTGTTTATTTCTGGGGTTTAGGGTTTTGTTTTTGTTTTTTTGGTTTTTTTTGAAATGGAGTCTCGCTCTGTCGCCCAGACTGGAGTGTGGGGCAATCTCGGCTCACTGCAACTTCCGCCTCCTGGGTTCAAAGAATTCCCCTGTCTTAGCCTCCTGAGTAGCTGGGACTACAGGCACATGCCACCATGCCCCGCTAATTTTTGTATGTTTAGTAGAGATGAGGTTTCACCCTATTCATCAGGCTGGTCTCAAACTCCTGACTGCAGGTGATCCACCTGCCTCGGCCTCCCAAAGTGCTGGGATTACAGGCATGAGCCACTGCACCCAGCCTGGAGTTTAGGTTTTAAGAGAAACACTGATAAGTTGGAGCATGTACAGAGTAAAGGAATTAGAATGATTACAAGCTTGGAAACAAATCAAAGAAGAAACAAATAAAGGCAATGAGAAAGATTGGCCTCAAAAGAGAAAAAGGAAAAAATGATGTGATTCCATGTTTGAAGGAATGTTGCGTGGGAAAGGGAGTAAACTCACTCTAGGTTGCTCTAATAGGGCAGAGGTAAAGGGGAAGCTTTAAAGAGGCCAATTTAAACCCACTATAGGAAAGAGTGATCTAATAATTCAAAATTATCAAATGTGGAATGGGCTGTCTTATGAGGTAGTAGATTGGAAATGATCAAGAAAAAGTTGTTATAGAAGTTACAGAGGGTGGGGTTTTCACAGGGAGCAGAAGTTTGGGCTAGGTGATTTACACAATTCTTCTACCTCTCTAATTATTATCTTTTCTTTCAAACCACTTAACTCTGGCACAGATTTTTAAAATGAAAATTGCAGCTGGAAATTCCCTTTGTTTTCCTCCTTTACTTTAAAGATATATCCACCTTATTAGGCAAACAAGTTGACTGCTTGTCGAGTTGCACTTACTCATTAGAAAATACGACTATGGTTTGCAAGATAGCTTTCTCTGATGACATTTTTGGAGACAGTGGTCTGAATGCAAATTGTCATGCTGTTTTCCAGGCCCCAAAGACTTCCCTGTGGGCAAAAGGAAGAGGCTTATAGTTTTACTCAAATAAAAGACATTAATCTGTTTGATGGTTACAGAGCATTCTTGCCCTGAGGAAAGGATATAATCACGTAAGTGAAAAGGGAATACTTTTACACTGTTGGTGGTACTACAGACGAGTACAATCACTATGGAAAACAGTGGAGATGCCTTAAGGAACAAAAAGTAGATCTATCACTTGATCCAGAAGTCCCACTCCTGGGTATCTACCCAGAGGAAAAGAAATCATACAAAAAAGATACTTGCACACACATGTTTATACCAGTGCAATTCGCAATTGCAAAAATACAGAACTAGCCCAAATGTCCATCAATTAACAAGTAGATAAAGAAAATGTGGTACACACACACACACACACACACACACACACACACACACAAACACAGAAGAATACTAATCAGCTGCAAAAAGGAATGAAATAATGGCAATGACAGCAACCTGGATGGATTCTAAGTGAAGTAACTCAGAATGGAAAACCAAACATTGTATGTTCTCACTCATAAGTGGGAGCTAAGCTATGAGGATGCAAAGGCATGAGGATAATACAGTGAACTTTGGGGACTCAGGGGAAAGGGTGGGAGGGGATGAGGAGTGAAAGACTACACATTGGGTACAGTGTACAATGCTTGGATGATGGGCACACCAAAATCTCAGAAATCACCACTAAAGAACTAATTCATGTACAAAAATAAATAAGTAAATAAACAAATACCTTTTAAATACTCCTCTGAGCTCCAATATTCCATATTGAAAATATTTCTAGATTTTATTCTTACTTTCCCCTAAATAATTCAGATTTTGCAGCATGATACCGTATAATAAATCACGTTTATCTTCCTAGAGTCTTATAAATAATTGATTTATTTAAAAAAATAACTTTATGTAAGACTATTCTTCAAACTACTCTGTAACACATGTGCATTTGTTCACATATTTATTCAGAAAATATTTATTATCCTATTATACCTGGGAGTACAGGTGTGAAAAAGACAGAAAAGGTCTCTGTTTTCATGGAGCTTAGATTCCAAGTGAGGGGAGACAGACAAAAAAAGTACTAAACAAACAACAGACAGAAAGATGAGTTATTAGATAGATAGATAGATGATAGATAGGTAGATAGATAGATAATAGATAATTTTATTTAGCTGGTTGTAACTGTAAAAGGGAGCTTTATTTAACTACAAAAGGCAGCATATAACAATCATACAGGGATTGGCTAATATAGAGTAGGTGCTCATGTTTCCTAGAGAAGAGAATATTTGACTTGAGACGTGAATCACTAAAGTGGGCCGGGCATGTGAAAATAGTGGAAGGATCCCTCCAGTCCAAGAGAACAGCAAATGCAAAGGCCCTACAGTAAGAAGACGACTGATTTGTTGAGGAGCATCAAGGCCGTGGAAACCAAAGCCTAGTGAATATGAAAGGGGAACGTGGTAGCTGAGGAAGTAGGAACACACGTAGGGACCAGATTATGAAGACTCTTGTAAGTTTTAGAAATGCGTTTAACTTTTATTTCAAGTGCAATTTGAAGTCATTGGGTATTTCTAAGGAAGGAAGTGGTGGGAAGAAATTTTCTTTAAAAAAAAAAAAAAAAAAAAAAAAAAGCCTTTTGGCTTCTGTATAGCAAGTGGATGGGAAGGAAGGAGGAAAGTGAAACCCAGGAGATGCGATAGTAGACTATTGCTGAACACCAACACATGAAAATAAAATAAACCAAAATACCCTCATGAACACGTTAGGTCAATTGTTAACAACATCTACCATCATACTGAGCTCATAGAATAAATACATGTATTTTGATGAATTAAAAGTGTCTAGGACTCAAACTAAGCTCCTTGTTCTTTCTGTGAACTGTGCTCTTTTTATTTGGCTCTCAAAAATTACAAACTCTGTGTACGCGTTCATGTTTTGGAAGATGAGAAACAGCGCCACAGTCTGTTGAAGGAGTAATGTTCAAAGAGGAGTGTGTATACTCCCAAGTGCTGATCAACTGGAAGAAAATCCAGGGGCACAGAGGAGACAAAAGAGGTTAGCGGGAAACCCAGCAAAAGGAGACTCAAGCCCTTCTGCGCTCTGCTGCTTATGCTGCCAATGTTGCTACAGTTGTTTAGCCTAAAGGTGGCGTCTGTCTTTTGCCCCAACATCAGCTCTAGCTCCTCTGCCTTTCTCCTAGAGGTTCTGTACTATCTGGTTGGCTTCGAGCTTCACAATAGAAAGCATAAACTGCTATCTCGTGGACACCAGAGCAGGGGCTCTCAAGCTTTAGCATGTATTAGAATGACCTGAAAGACTTAAAAAACACAGATTGCTGGACTCCATCCCAGAGTTTTGTGAGGTGAGGCCCAGGAATCTACATTTCTACGTATTCCAAGGTGCTGATATTGTCACGGGTCTAAGAACTATGCTTTGAAAGTCACTGATCTACAGAAATGGAGTGACAGTGAGAAATGGGCAGTCATGATTAAAGTACACTCCTGCTTGCTATACTTGTACAATGCTTACTAAATATAAAACCAAGTTAACTTGAACATCAAAGGCATCTTAAATGGGGTACATGTCAAAAGGAGGAATTACAACTGAAAAGTTGGAATATAGGGAAAGGCAATTCCACCTTCTGCTTGAAGATGGTATCAGGTCTAGGAACGTGGGGTTCTGGGATAATCCCGTGGAATCAAGTCTCATGTGATATTGATTTCTAGATGTTAGGAACTTCTTTCTCTTTCCACTGATCTCTTTCCACAAAGCTGAGACAAGTTCTCAATCTTGGCTGTTCATTGGAACCATCTGAGGAATTTTTGAAAATATCAATTCTTGTTTCCCATACCCAGAGATTTTGATCTATTGACCAGGGATGAGGCCTGGGCATCAGAATGTTTAAAACCATTCGAAACCAGAATGTTTAATGCCATTAAAACACAAACTCATTGTTCTTGTGCTCCCAATGCTCTACATTCTGCTTCATTTTGATTGCAGTAACTACCTTTCTTTACCCTGAAGCTAGTTCTTCAATTCCCAGTATGGCACACAGTGGGCTGAGTGGAAAGGACAAGGGTGAACTTCTCAGGGATACTGTTGGTATTCATCACTAGCCTAAGAACAGAAAAACACAACCAGGAAAAGAAACTCAGGTGAAACTGGACAGCCAGAGCAGAGGTGGCTCTTAGATAGTGGCTTAAAAAGTAAGATATTTTTAAATGTTTGGAGGGATTTATACATTTTAAAAAGTCGAATTTAAGAAGTCATTAATGAGGTTTTGGTCTTGATGTAGGTTGCTTAAGAAAAAAAATCAGTTTCATTTAGATTGGTTCTTACCTTGTTGGAATAGAGATAGCAGGCTTGGCCTATGCATTGGATTTTTGTTTTCCCTGTGATATCATTTTTTCCAGTCACTGATTTGGAACATTTGCATTTTTTAACTTGTCCTTGTCAGATCTCAGACTGCCTGGGAGGTTGAGGGTAGGGCTAGAAGAGGGATTGTAAAAACCTGGCTGCCCCCATGGACTCAGGCTATGGGTACACATTAGAAATACACCAGGGAATGGAAGATGAGTCACAGCCATGCTAAGGCATGCTGACCAGATAACTATCAGAAGGATTTCCTGTTTGCCTGTGAGGGACACAGATGAGAAATTATTTTTCCTCTTATTTAACCCATTTGTATTAATAATAACGTCATAAATGGTATATCCCTTGGTCCATTATCAGAACTCTCTTAGTTTAGTCTTCCAAATATAGAAGGAATAATGAGACACAGGGTCCTGAAGGGAGTCTGTGCCTTATTCGGTAAATTTGATGCAAGAATCTTTGCCCTTAAGTGCAGAGAATGTCAGTCTTTTCACATGGAATGGGAAAGACTGTTTTGTGTACTTCCCCTGACACTAGAGCATCCAGATGGCCAGTCATCTTGGAGGAGGAGAGCAGAGTTACAAAGGAGACAGAGTCAATGATAAATTCAGAGGTCTAGGAAAGTTTATTTAACCATAATTGTCATCACTGAGTGAACAGGCAAAGAACCCACATTAAATAAGTCTTGCTCAATTTCTAGAAGCAGATTTCCAAATGTGGGTGCGCCTATGTATCCACCTCCTGTGATGCTCGTTATCAAGGCAAATTCTTTGCTTCTATGCATAGTCCTGGAATCTGATTTTTCAAAAGACTCCCTTCCTCAGTAATTTTGATCCACTTTGAAAAACATTGCCTTGGATAACATCCTCTTCTGGGCTTAGTCACTGAACATGTTGAAAATTGTAATGTCTATAACATGGAAATGTACAGCTAAAATTTACACTAGAAATGACTTGTATGAATGGTAGGGGATAAAAGTGTGGATGAGAAGGAAATAGAAGAGGAGTGCATTAGGATCAATAATTTTAAGATCCTAAAGAATGTGAATATTCTGTAAGCCACAAATTACCATGCTATGAAGCTTCAAATTGCATGCATGCCACTGGCCAACATATGCATTCATAATTTTTACTGCTCTATCATGGAAAGAATGGATAATTTACACTGCTCTTGATTTTTTAAATGAGATTCACATACCATAAAAATCACTATTTTAAAATGTACAATTAAACAGTTTTCAGTATATTCACGTAACTGTGCAGATATCACTATCTAATTCCAGAATATTTTCATCACTCTCAAAAGAAATCTGTATTTGAATAATCCATTTCCTATTCTCCCCTCCAACCCTTAGCAACCACTAATCTACTTCCTGTCTCCATGATTTGCCTATTATGAAAATGCTGTATAAATAGTATCATGGAACTGCTGTATAAATACATGTGCTTTTGTGACTGGTTGCTTTCACTAAGCATAGTGTTTTCAAGGATCATTCATGTTGCAACCTGTGTTAGTACTTCACTCCTTTTCTGAGACTAAGTTATATTCCACTGTATAGATATACAACATCTTTATTTATCCACTAACCAGCTGATGGACACTTGGGATGTTTCCACTTTTTGGCTATTCTGGGTAATACTGCTATGAGTGGGTACACATTTTTAGTGAATATATGATTTCATTTCTCTTGAGTATATACTAAGAGCAGAATTGCTTGATGATGTGGCAACTATTGTTTTCTTCATATAACCAAAGGAATTCTTCATAAAGTTGCTGCCCCTATACTGCCAGAATCTATTTCTCTTGGATTGCATTCAACAGGAATCACATTTTCATACTTCTTCGAGCTAGAATCTTGAAAAATTAAAGCAGCATCTGAATAGTATGTGAAATATCATAAAACACCATAAAATAACTTACAGATCTGCTGTTGATACTCCTCATTATTATCTTTCTCTATTCCTTAGAAACCAAATCCTTCACACATACACATGCATGTGCACACACACACATCACAGACTGGCCAGAAAATATTTCCTCCTTGTATGCTTTATTCTCTTTTCAAAAAACAATTCTAGTTCTTAAGAATGGATATTTTATTTCTCAGATATTCTTACTAAAATGAACAGATTTAAAAGTAGGTTAAGTTTTGAGAGAATATGTTAAAGTTATCCAGAGAAACAGAACAATATGTGTGTGTGCACGCTCGTGCATGAATATGTGTGTGTGTGCATGCACGTGCACGCATGTGCACATGTACATGTGTAGAAAGAGAGAAGTTGTAAGAGAGATAAGGAATATGCAATTACGGAGTATGTGAAGTCTCAAGATCTTCAGGTGGCAATCTGGAGACCCAAGAGAGATAATGTTTCAGTCTGAGTTTCAGGCCCAAAGGCTGGAAAAGACCAAGTTCATAGCAGTTCACAGCAGTCAAGCAAATGGAATTCCCCTCTACTCACAGGAAGGTCAGTCTTCTTATTCTAGAAGACCTTCAACTGATTGGCTGAGGTCCACCCACTTCAGGGAAGGCAATCCTCTTCACTCGGTCTATCAATTCAAAGATTAATTTCATCAAAAAACACCCTCACACACACACCCAAAATAATGTTTGACCAAATATCTAGGCATCCCATGACCTCATCAAGTTGACACATAAAATTAACCATCGCATAGAATTCAATTCCTTAAGAATTTTACTGTGCTGTGTCTGGAGCTGTATTTTCAGGGAGAATAAGAGGAGAAAATGATCTTTCTCATGCCAAAGGAATCCCTACTATTTGAATTCTATCATCTGGACCCTTTCCCTGTTCCTGCCATCATCAGGCCTCCTAGTGGCAACAGTAGCCGTTGTCCTTTCAATTTAGTGAGTTGTGCCCAGTGAGGGACCATCACTGCAGGCAGAATTGTTGAGTGACCAGATGTCTCAGGTCCAGGTAAAATTGAGTACCTAACCCTACAAAATAGAAAGTCCCAAATATATGTTTTAAAGGTGGTTGTTGTGGAGGCAAACTGTAAAAGAGGTCTCCACTCTGTGATATGTGTTCTGACTTGAGGAACATCTGGCTACCTTCTATCTAATACTTGGTAACAATACATAAAACAAATTTAAGAATGAGAAGCTATTACTTTACGAGAAAATAGGAATCTAAGTAGAACAGTGGTTACCAGAGTGGACAGGGAGGGGCTGAAGAGATATTGATCAAAAAATACAAAATTTCAGTTAGACTGGAGAAGTAAGTTCAAGAGATCTATTGTACAACATGGTGGCTATAGTTAATAACAATATATTGCACATTTGAAAACTGCTAGAAGAGTATATTTTAAGTGTTCTCACTGCAAGTGCCTTATAAGTATGTTAGGCAGTGCATGTGCTAGTTATCTTGATTTAGCTATTCCATAATGTACACATATTTGAAAACATGTTGTATGCCATAAATATATACAATTTTATTTATCGATGAAATGAATAAATAATAAAATAAGTGGAGACAGACAAAGAGATTATATTAGTGATAAACCAACATTACACAAGAGACCTGAATGAAGGAAAATGCCAGATAGGTCATGTTAACAGTTTTCCCTATCATCGATGAATGTTTACTATTTTCTATACACTGCTCTAGATTTATTTATTTATTTAATTTGTTTTTTGAGACAGAGTCTTACTCTATCGTCCAGGCTGGAGTACAGTGGTGCGACCTTGGCTCACTGCAACTTCCACCTCCCTGATTCAAGTGATCCTCCTGCCTCAGCCCCCAAGTATCTGGAACTACAGGCCCGCACCACCACACCTGGCTGATTTTTGTATTTTTAGTAGAGATAGGGTTTTGCCATGTTGGCCAGGATGGTCTTGAACTCCTGAGACCTCAGATGATCCACCCACCTCAGCCTCCCAAAGTGCTGGGATTATAGGCGTGAGCTACCATGCCTGGCCTAGATGTATATGCATTATCTTAATCCCAACAATCATCCTATGAAGCAGGTACTACTGTTATCCCTTAAGGACTGAGGCTCAGATATGTTAAGGCAGCTCTGGTAATGCTCCACAGCTAAATCTTTGGAGACCTGAATTCTTAAATCAACTTACCTGACCCCCATAGCTATGTTCTTATTGCTATAGTGTATTGCCTCTTATTTATAAAGAAAGTTTCTTGACCTAAATTAAAAGGATCTCTGGTTTTACTACCAACATGCTTCCAAATGGATCCCTTTGGATAGGCATTCTCTTTACTCCAATCGGTAGAGGTAGAGAATAAGGTCAGGCTAAGATTCCACTGTTAGTCTACCCTACCACTTTGTTGTCAAGACTTTGCCTATGGAATGGTGGAAGCAACAAGTCACTTAACCTCTCAACTTCAGTTTTTGAATCCATAGACTAGTCTTAATGCCCACCACTAATTAGGTCACTGTTAGGTGCAAATGAGAGCATTTATATAAAATCGACTACAGTTTCTTTCTCTGCTGTCCTATATGTCCCCCAATATGTACTCCCTCAGCCAAGTGACAATAGACACCCTCCAAGGAGGTTGTATAGAATTCCCATGGTGCCCCATCAAAACTCATATTTCTGACAGTACACTGAAGTTCCAAGGGCTCTTAATTTAGGAGAGGACCCATTCAGTAAATAGCATGCTCTAGGAAATGGCAAACTCTCTGTCTTTTGAAACATTGTTCTATTCTTCCCTGCTTATCTTACCTACTGTTGATTGGTGTCTCACAACTATAAAACCTTTCATTTTATTTTTTAGTGGTGGTTTAAGGATCTAGTTCTCAAGATGGAAATTCTCAACTTGGAAGGTGTCATTACTCTTATTATTGTTATTTTGTTTTTTTGCAGTGCTCTGAATTTTTACGTGTGTTATTTTTTAAAATTTAGGTTTTGAAATGAAAGCAACTAAAATGAATATCGTCTAAACATGGAATCTTTGAAAACTTATGGCAACTTGCCCCCATTTCTGATAACTGAAAACATTCTAGTATATTGCAACACCATTGCAAGCCACTGCTTAAGAGTCCCAACTGAAGAAAGTTTCTCACCATTCAGTATGGTAAAGTGACAACCAACTTTTAGTCATCAGGAAAAATACATGTCAACAAATAATTTTTAACTAGGCTCTTAATCATAAGCTACACATGGGATTGCTGACGTTCTGCATGAAGTGGAAATTTATTTAATTAATGATTACAAAAGCTTCTGATTACTTTGGCCCATTTTCATGAGAATCCTTCTCTCTTTGTCTTGTTCTGTCTGTTTTCCTTATTTGATTCAAAAGTGAGAATCAAATTTTTTAGATTATTTCTGCTAGAAACCTATGGGAAAATGTATATTTAGTGGGAGTACAGTAGCAATATATATTTTCTTGACCTGAATGGGGCAGTTCTATCTTGATCTGAGGGGTGTATCTGGTAAGTCTACAGCAGAATAAATTTCTGATGGCAGGGGCACAAGCCAGGAGGTGTCCTTGAATAGGGCCCAGGCACAGAGGTGGTAAATTTTCCTGCCTCCCTCAACTTGGCAGCGAAGTATTTAAACTTATGGAGTCGTTAGAGTGGGAGCCAGATGGATCTACTCAGGTGATAGATGTCTTAGGTCAGCTTCCCTTGAGGCAGAGCCTGAGACAGGGATTTTTGTGAAGGCAATTTATTGGGGAAGTGCTCTCAGGAGAAAGAAAGGGAGGGAAGTGGGGTAGGATAGGGGTAGAAAATAAGGACATGGCCTCAGCTGGGGCTACTTTCAGCCTGTGGCCTGCAAGGAATTCTGGAGCATGAATTATACCACAAGGTTAGTCTTACTTGGAGACGAGGAGGCCGGTATTACATAAGCCCTGTCAGTAAGTCATGGGTTGTTGGCTGCCTTCAGGGAAGTGGCTTCTCTGGGAGGGCAGCTCTCTGAAGAAGGGGAAGCTGTGGACCATTAGCAGTGACACTCAAGGCTGTTGGGGGATGGTTGGGTCCACTCAGTGAAGGGAACCTCAGCAGGGTACCAACAATATCCACTACAGTAAGAAAGTTTCTTTCTCTTTTCATCTCAAGAATTAAAGAAGGAAGGAAGGAAGGAAAGAAGGAAGGAAGGAAGGAAGGAAGGAAGGAAGGAAGGAAGGAAGGAAGGAAGGAAGGAAGGAAGGAAGGAAGGAAAAAAAACAAAAAGAGAAGTAGGTTAATTTCCTTGCTTTTATTTAAAGAATTTTAATAGAACACTTTGAATAAATGTTTTTCTAAGATTTCAGCCAGAGAAAGACTTAGACTATAATTGTGGTTGAAATCTTTTTGGTTTGCTGGTAATTTGTGGTGACATAAGAATTCCTGAAGCTTAAATTTAAGCTGCTTTCCACAAAACCACAGCAAAAATTAGTTACATGCAAAAAATTATTAATTACTCTTTACCCCTGAAGACAAGTTTCATTGTATAATATATAACTTTAAGCCTTTAAATCAGAACCTTTCACTTATGATTATTCATTTCTCACTCTTATGACCAACATATATTTTCATAAAGGCTTGGTTTGGAAGGACCAGCAAGATAGTTAAGGGGTAAAATGGCTGGAGTAAGACGCTGACTAGTAATGACTGCTCGGAGAACTAGCAGTCGTCTGTCTAACTGCCCCATATAAGGGGAGGTTACCTCTCAGCTTTAGCCCAGTATTGCCATGAGACAATGCAAAGCAGTCATGCCAAATTTCTTTAGTTTTTCAAGAGAAAATGAAAACTCTGGTTTTCTATACAAATAACCCTATTTTTGCAACAAACTTAAATTTGTAATACTGTGTAGGTCAACTGTGCAGAGTCCAGATAACTCCCATGTCACTGGTTTTCTTTTGGAGGTCTGTGTGCTTGCACATTGCTACTAGACTTGAAGTTCCTGGAATGTAAACTATGCATCTCATTTATCTTTGTGTCATGCATGAAAGAGAGCTTTGCATTTAATGGACACTCACTAAATATTTATTAAATGACGGGTTGAAATTTTCTGGAAGCTATTAGCATTCATCATTTGCCTATATTTAAGATGTCTAATTTATCTGGGATTGCTGTGCTAGAGATGAAAGTACAAAAACTAGCATTCCCAGACTCCAGGATTTCACAGTGTATGATAGAACAATGAAAAATCAAGCCCTGAGGTGGTGGTTCACACCTGTAATCCCAGCACTTTGGGAGGCCAAGGTGGGTGGATTGCTTGAGCTCAGGAGCTCTATACCAGACTGGGCAACATGGTGAAACCCCGTCTCTACAAAAAAATTAGCTGAGTGTGGTGGTGCAGGCCTGTGGCCCCAGTTACTCAGGAGGATGAGGTGGGAGGATTGCTTGAGACCAGGAAATCGAGGCTGCAGTCTGCAGTAAGGCACTGCACTCCAGCCTAGGTGACAGAGTGAGACCCTGTCTCAAAAAAAAAAAAAAAAAAAAAAAAAAAAAAAAGAGAGAAAGGAAGGAAGGAAGGAAGGAAGAAAGAAAAGAAAGAAAGAAAAAGAAAGAAAGAAAGAAAGAAAGAAAGAAAGAAAGAAAGAAAGAAAGAAAGAAAGAAAGAAGAAAAGAAAGAAGGAAAGAGAAAGAAAGAAAGAAAGAAAGAAAGAAAGAAAGAAAGAAAGAAAGAAAGAAAGAAAGAAAGAAAGAAAGAAAGAAAGAAAGAAAGAACAAAAGTCAGGGAAATGAACACTCAGCCGGCTCCCAAGGTGACAAATGAGAAGAGAAGAGACATTAGAGGAGAATCAACCGCCAGGTTGGTTGAGGAGTGGAGCTCACATGCCCTGCTAGAAGCTTGGCTTTTGCATAAGAGTGATGGGAAGACATGAAAAAATCAAACAAGGAACAGGGTGAGCACATTTTGAGGAAGGAGCATGAGCACTGGCAATGTGGCCTCAGCCTCATGCTCAGCTAGGGCCTGATAAGCTGCAGTGCCTCTCACCTCCTGTGTGACTGAGGCCATGAAGATGACATATCCGTCTTTGCACCACCAAGCACTTCTGGTGGACCAGGGCCCATCATGTCGCCCCTGAATGTAACCAGGGTTTCATCAGTGAAGTGTATTCTTCATATCCTGAGTGCCTGGAGCTTGGCACAGTGTCTTACTCAGTGAGCTGAGCTTGTGCTTATTGCATGCAGGGAGGAAAAAAAGACTGCTGTGAAGTTTGCCAGAAGCAACATTTCTGGCACCCCAATATGGCTGGGAATGGCTAGAAGAGTATGGAAGTGAATTAAATCGCTGGGGAATAAAGCTAAAAGGAAAGTGCTCTTCTCATAAAGCAAAGATCTCCAGTCACTTGCAAGCTGAAAGCTGGTGGCACAGGTTTAGTTGCCCACAACGTGTGAAGAGCAATTTGTTTGAATTAGTTGCTATTAAAAGACTGGTGAGTTAACATTAGCACCTTCACATCTGGTTTATCTTAAACCCCAAACTAGCTGACAATACTTGGCCTGTTGTGGTATTTTAATTCATTAACTGACGTGCTTCAAACATCACTTCAGGTATAAAACTTAGTGTTCTGTTAGTAGCAGGAGAGCATCTTTGGAGAAAAAGACACAGTAGAATCACTAGTATGATTCATTTGTTGTATGCACACCCTGAAATAAATAAAAGTAATACGGTAAACCATAAGAAGACTGAAGTCTTAACCTTCTTGCAGAGTTGCTCACTAGCCTAAAATGCCGTTGAGATGAGATGAGGTAAGATGAGAGGAGATGAGATGAGAATATTGGCCCCTCCCAAATGCAACTTCCCTATAAATCTTTGTATTAATTGTTTTTTGGTAATATAAGCCTTGGTTAGGTTAAAGACCAAACAAAAGAAAACTTCATACTATTTTTACATAGTAAAAAATGTTTATATAATTAATGCGCAAAAAATGTGTGCCTGAGACATCAGAATGCAACCTAAAGACAGCAATATGAATATGGGGATTATGTGGGATAAAAACTTAGTCAACTACAAAGGGCATAACATGTAAACAAGGCTTACTTTATGACTAAATGACAGGCTATTGTAAAATGCATGCATATATTAAGAAAAATTTTCCTAGAACCAAAAGTGTTTACAGATGACAATGTTGTAAAAGTGTTTGTATTATTCAGTTCAGGTTGCTATATAAAACAAAATGCCCATGGACCAGGTGGCTTAAGAAAACAGAAATTTATTTCTTAAAATTCCATAGGCTAGAAGTCTGAGAGAGGGTGCCAGCATGGTCAGGTTCTGGGGAAGGCCCTCTTCCAGGTTATAGACTGCCATCTTCTCACGGTGCCCTCAGGAGAAAGCAGAGAGAGGTCCTGTTTCTCCTCCTCTTTATAAGGTCATTAATTTATCATGAAGGCCCCACCTTCATGACCTCATTTAACCCTTATTACCTCCCAAAGATTTCACCTCCTAAAAGCACCATATTGAAGGTTAGAATGTCAACATAAGAATTTGGGGGGATACAAACTTTCAGACCATAACAGTGTGTCAGTGTTGCAACAGAGATGATGGATACTAATCAAGAATGGCCATTTATGAATGGAAGTCTAATCAGGTGTAATGTTGCTCATTATTTTGAAGACATAGCTAAAAGCCTTTAGAATGAGTTTTGTGAAAAAGCAAAATCTTTTGTGGTGTCTTTTATTGAAGCAGGTGGGGGCAGATTTAAATAATGCCATCCTATTTTTATGATCTTTGATATGGTCTGGTTCTGTGTCCCCACCCAAATCTCATCTTGAATTGTAATCTCCACGTGTTTGGGGAGGGACCTTGTGGGAGGTGATTACATCATGGGAGTAGATCCCTCATGCTGTTTTCATGATAGTAAGTTCTCATAAGACATGATTTCATAAGCGGCTTTTCCCCACTTCGCTCGGCATTCATTCTCTCTCCTGCTGCCCTGTGAAGAGGAGCTGTCTACTGTGATTGTAAGTTTCCTGAGGCTTCCTCAGTCATGCAGAACTGTGAGTCAATTAAATCTCTTTTCTTTATAAATTAACCAGTCTTGAGTATTTCTTCATAGCAGTGTGAGAATGGACTAATATAGTGTTAATGAATATTTGGAATAATGGAAATGAATATTTACCATTACTAAATAACATTTGGAAGAGACACAAGAGGCCCAGGAGAGACACAGTTTCAGGAAACTATGTATTGAGAATAGTCTTGAAAATTTTAATTTAGACTAATCAAAAGTACTAAGTAAGACTTCAAATGGTAGTCTTGTGAGTACTGTTGGAACTTGATGTTAACATGTCTTTACTATGAAACTTAAATCCAGTGTGGCATTGTTTTAAAAGGACTTGGAACGTAAATCTGCCCACTACATCTTCTATAGAAACCACTTTTTGCTAGAAAGTTAGATTTTTCACTCATCATGAATATTGTAATTAACTCCATGCTTCTGTGTCTGAACCACAGATAGTGCAATACTTTCTTAATAAACGATATGGTTGATACCTAATCTGCTGTAGAACATATGAATTAGGTGACTTGTTCATTCATTATATGGTTCTAAAAGCTTTTTGATTTGTTGGGAAAAAAATGATTTGTTCATATTATTCAAAGGGAAATTATAGAAATAACTATGGGAGAAGTTGGATCAAACTAAATATTTTAAATATTTTTTCTACAGGGGCATTCATTAATAGGTAAAAAGGTACCCAAATATATTATTTAATTTGCTTCCTCCTGACAAAATTATGACTTTGGGAAGCTCATTTGTCAAGAAAGAATATGACCCAGTTTCATATACTGAAATTGCCTCTCCCCACCATGAAAGTGATGGCCTAAACTAACATCCCCAATTTAGGGATTAGAAGACTACATTTCAGAAATGGTTTTCTGATTTCAAACTTTTTGAAGATGACCTAAAATTGTCTAAGTTTTTTATTTACAATTACTATTATTGGTGTTAGTCCAGAGCAGAGGAACAGTTCCTTGAATAAAAAAAAAAAAAAAAAAAAACTGTGGGAAGTCTGTTTGAAAAAACCTGTATTTGTGACTGGCTGCTACTATAATGAATAAAACAAAACATCCTTCCCAGTTTAAAAATATAAGGCTGAATTCTATATATGGCATGCCACAAAGTGCAATACAAGATCTGACATTGCCAGGATTCTTGTTCCTAATCTAAGAACTCAATCACAAAATTTAAAATGCAATAATTTAAAATTTCACACACACATACACACACACATACACACACACACGGATTTTAAATAGGATGGTCAATACCATAGAACACACACTATAGTCAGTGAAAATAGATACAGTTTAGATACAGGATCTGGCTTTCTCGGACAGGCTTCATTTATTTGTGTTAGCTGTCTGGTCCCTGTCGGCACCTAAACTGCAATGCCTGGACCAATTTTTGTGTCTATTACGGTAGCACCAAAGTTCTTTGATTGATCATATATACTCACAAGTGGGCTTAGTTTCTTCCTAAAAAATGATGAAGGATGGATAGATGAATAGGTGGAAGATAGATATCAATAAATAGCAGGAATATATCTCGATTTACACTTAGATGTACAGCATATGCAAATTGTTTACAATTTTTATATCTCTACTTAATTAGTATTTTGAGTCTATGATTCTACCCTAGAAAGGGAAATTAAGCTCAATTTAATATTTCTTCCTCTTTTCTGCAGGGCTCTGGATCAGTCCTGAAGAGCTTATAGGGAACCAGGCATTGTGTTGCAGGAATACTTCTGGTTCTCACATCATTTGTTCCCACAGGATTTTACTTAGACTCCCTGGTTCAGCCTGGTCCTCAGTAGCCTATTCATGTCATTGCTGAACTGCCTGTGGAAAAGGGTGGTGGATCTCTTCACAGATTCTGGGCTTGCTATGTGTAATGGGGACCATTTTTCTGCTGCCAGATCATCCTGGGATACAGTAATCTTTTAGCTGATCTATAGCCTTCTCCTGTCTTGGACCACAACACAGTTAGTTCTTGTCTGGTTCTGCTGCTCCTTCTGCAGGTTGCAGCTTTCTACTCTCTTAAATCTCTCAGAGGTCTTGCCACCTCGCGGGGACTCTTGAGGCAGCAGGATATCAGGCCTCTGTCTCTGGAGTCCACCCACCAGAGTCTGCTTTCATCATATCTGTTCTTTCTCTACATCTTCCCCATCCTGGAGAAGTTTTTTCTAGCATCGAGGGAATGTTATCCTTCAAGTCTGTTCTTCATATCTTTTGGATGAACACAGAACTGCCTTTTTGCCCACAGAACTGAGGATTTTACAGCTAAAGCAAAGAAATAGCTCTTAGGGTATTCCAACTTTTTACCATTTAATGTTCCTCCCCTGAGGCAATAAACACGACAGAATAATTCCTTAAAGGGAGTGCAGACGTGAGGAGACAGGAATGGGGTGTGAGGTGGCAAGGAGGAGAAGGAAAAAGAAACAGAGGGAAAGGAATAGAGAGACAGAGATGTGTGCAACATAAGAAAAAGAAAGTTAAAAACTCCTGTTCTAGGAGACAGTATTTAAAAATGACTCGCAAGGGTTGGAATAATAAACTTGTCAAAGGGAAGACTTGCAAAATATCAGGATGTTAATCCTCATTGGCCTTTTCTGGACCCTCATTCTACTGTATTGCTATAATTAAAAGAGAAAGGGTGCAAATACCCTCACTTGTGACTTGCCTTTCTTGAAAATAAATTTATCTGAAAACTAGTGAGTGCTTTTTCAGTAGATTGCTCATTTAATTACCAACACACATTCCTTAGTTTACCTGAAATGCCTCATGGAAATTAGCAGTTTTAAATTAATGTGTTAATTTCCATGAGGCAGTGTTAATTTCCTTCCATTTCCGGGTTTGAGTTGATTAACCATGGTGAGTGTGATGATTTCTCTCTATCTATCTACATACCTACCCACCCAGCTATTCAACATCTTATGGGCATCTACTTTGAAGAAAATAAGAATACAAATAAAAATAAAAGGCTGTTATTGCTTCCAAGATTTAGAAGGGTAGAAAGCTGCACCCTGCAGAATTGATAGTGGAAACTTTGTATGCAGACATCTGCAATACTATGTGGTGAGGGATCTAACAGAAACTGGCAGAGTTTTACGGGTCTTGTAGAAACTACGCCAAACTTTGACTTCCCCATCTTAAAGATACCAGAAGGGCCAAATTGCCAGTTATTCCATCTCTAGCCCCACTAGATCCCTATATTCTTTTCCCCAGGCAATCACAGTCATTCTAAAGGGATTCTATTCTTGCAACTATCTAATATCTTTTCTATTTAAAAAATGTACTTATGAACTTCAGATATCAAGAACTGAGTTTATCATGTCCCTTAATTCATGGCTCATTAAGCAGTTCTTGCAATCAACTCTGGCCTCTTGTGAGGCTAAGACCAATAAGCTAACAGGAGCAGGAGTATGCATTGAAAAAGTAGCTCTAAATGAGAGCATTAATCTCTTCTATTGCACATTGATTGCTTACTTGCTTGATTCATTGGCTTAACACTTTGTTCTGCAAAGGATGGGAAGCAGATGAGAGTAAGTTAGACATTGCAGTCACCGAGGTCAACAGTAATCCTTCTTGGGTTGCCTATTTGCTTTGATTTGAAAAACTGAAAAGACCACATACTTCACAAAGACCAAGGATGTTAAACCCCTTTTGATGGAAACTTACATTTCTGAGAACCTGGAGTGTTTCTATGAACAAGAAAATTATGAGCTTAATTCAGAACATTGTGGGGCTAAGTAGTTCTGCCTTGCCTTTTCTTTCTAGGTTCTCTCTCTCTCTCTCTCTCTCTCTCTCTCTCTCTCTCTCTGTCATCCCTTCACTCTCAAGGAATTGCCTGCTCATGCTTTGGACCACATTATGTCACCATTATTCCTCCTTTTGGAGGAAAAGCCCTCCCACATGACTTCATTTGGTGACATCAGTTCAGGAAATAAATATTTCTCTAGAAGGCAATGTTGCTTCCTTTTTTGACATGTCTCATAAAGCATAACTGAATGAAATGAAAAGTAATGGAACAGTTTCAAGTCATCATAGCTTTTTACATTATGGGCTTTTCCATTAACAACTGAGATCAATATTTTCATTGCTGTTAAATGACAAAAACTTAGGCAAATTTTCTCACCAACAGCTTGGGGCCATTTGGCTAACACAAGGCCCACGTTAAAACCTAAGTCTTTTCATTCCTGCTCACCTCTAGTGATAACTTTCTCCAAATCACTCTTAACACTGCAGCTAATGCAGTTTTCTTAATCCCAGCACTTTGACAAAGTCCTGGAGTGATTTAAAATGGTCATCCAAAAACTCAACTTCATTTCAAAGCCCTTTACCAGACCACAAACAACTTATTCACTCTGACTTTCCATCTGGTCCTACTCCACTTCTTTCCTGTACTGTGTTGCAGCATTAGCAAGGAATTCTGTGTGTTCTTTTTGAACCAGCATCCTACAGGGTGCCTAGCCCTAACCTTACTTATAGACAATGCTCAGCAATGTTTTCTGGGTTGCATGGAAAAGGATACCATCATTCCATTATCTCTAAATGCATAGCTATCTTCAATTCTGCTTATCATCAATGACAGCATCGTTTATTTCGTTTTTATTCTTGACCATTATACGATGTCTCTAGGTCATTTATATTTTTCCAATGAAGTCTTCATAGCCTGAGTCTAACATTTTTCCCCAGGATCCTATTAAAAACATAGCATTCTGCTATGTGTATTTACCAATTGCTACAAATGCTGTCTCTTTCAGGATAGTTTTTGATTCTAATATTCTGTCCAAGCTTTGTATGCATATTCTTATTTATAAGTCCCACTTATAAATAATAGTTCTCAGAAACGAATCCCAGCTTTCAAGGAATCTTCCATTCTGTTGCAGAGGCAGAACCACAAAACAAAAACAAGAAGACCAAATAAAAAGTGCCAGGATTATTAATACAGACAAGAGCATTGTATCATTTCAGAGCAATTTAGGGCCAGGAAGGCAATGAAACCCCACCCTGAAATGAAAGCACAAGCATGGCCTTCGCACAATATTCTACCCATTCACATTTGGAAAGTAATGAACTTGTTAACGTCTTAAGGGATATGTGGTCTGCAGTTGAGGGCACTGATGAGCTGGCAGGAGGATGTTCTCAGCACAGTGAGTGAGTGGACCTTCTGCAGACCTGCAAGCTGAGTCCATGCCAATGACTGTGGCTTAGTGTGACTCACATGGGGATGCACAGAACATTATCTGTACGGAGACACATGCTTCCAGCTCACGATGAGCTGAGTACAGAGCAGGAGTGGTGACAATGATAAGGCCTTGAAGACAGCTAACTCAAGAGGGTGAAATTCGAAGTCAATCCATTCCATTATTCCGTATTCCCATATCCCATTCCCTTATAACGTGCGTAAGTCTGAGTGGGTAAAGGACTGGGAAACTTGGTGAAAAACAAAGAACACTGGAAAAGGGGTTAAAAGACTTAGATTCTGCTTCTTCTGCACACTCAAGTTCCTGGGAAATCCATTCATTTTACTGGATCTTTATTTTGTCCTCTGCAATATAAGGTGATTGGAGTAGAAGGGTGGCTCTTTATACTTTTTTTTAAAAAAGGTAGCCTTTCATTAATAAAATCTTACATAAAGTTATATAAAAGAGGCAGAAGCAATGCCATGCTGGTTAAAGGGGGCAGAGAAGTTTGTTTCCTGGTTGGCATTCCCTTGGGTTTCCCTCCACAGAGCCCCAGGGTGCTATATAATAGAGCCTGAGACTGAGACTGCCAGCCTCCACATCTCCAAGCTGCCTTCCAGCTCTGACACTGTGAGAAAAAAAAAGTTCTTTGTTTTCCCAAGGATGTATAAATTCACTCTTTTTTTTGATGTGAATGAAATGAAAGGAAGTGCAGACTAGGGCATGTCTATAGGCCAGTTAGCTTCATTTTGTTTTCTGGCATCATGTGGGGGGTGTAAGAGCAAAGGTGAGTTCTATGCCCCAAAATGATCATCCTTCACTCCTCCATTAAGTAACTAAACAACAACAAAAAATGAACATAAAGAAGATAACAATATAATTCCTATCACTCTCTGCTTGCCCATTCCCACCTCCATGAAAGACTCAGGTGAGCCCATGAGCTCCTCTTTCAACCCCATTGCTAAACCCGGGGAGGATTAGGGTGGGAGATTGAAGTTTGGTCTGGAGGAAAGAAGACAGAGAAAACTTTGGAGGAGGAGATGAGCCACTTCCAGGAGGGCAGGTGTGGGTGTTGACTTAGGAACATCAGCCTCTACATCCTTGGTGATTTTTCTCAGGGCCCTGGTAGTAGCTGACCTCCAACATCCTTTGCAGGGATATTAGAATAAAATTAATCCCTAAGATTGTTTAGATTCCAGGTTGTTTGCTGCCACAAAGTGCATGATGTCTTGTAAATCACTAATTCTTGCAAGCCCATAAATAGGGATTCTTCATAGGAAGTACATTTTTATAATCTCTACTTCACAGGGAGTATCCCTTTTTAAAAAAAAAGTTCTCAGTGCTATAAAAATGTAGATATGCTCTCTGTGATGCCCTCCCATTCCAACCCCCACCTCTCTGCTGCCTGTCACCTTCTTTCATTCACTCTTCTTCCTCTTGTTATCCAGAAATGGGGGTAGAGCAAAAGGACTGTCAGAATTTGTTACTGGAAAAGAGGTAGTGAAAGAGAAGAATAATAGCCATTCTTCTGTTTTAAACATGCCCATTGCTTCTCCACTCAAGGCATTTCTCTCCCGTTGAAGTGAGTATTACTGTCTTGTCTATTTCTTAGGAGCTACTGACAAAGAATTTTGTCTAGATATTTCTAAGTATTAGACAAAGTATAAAGCATGAATGTAACAGTTCAGAGAAGAGTCAATGTACCTACTAAAAACATGAAGAAGCCCGGATAGGTTGTGCTTATTTAATTAAATTCCGAAAAGTGCATATAGCCCTCCAGATTGAATCCAAAATAAGAGGAAATAAATGTTGTCTTATCCAATATTGAGTTATTTGTTAAACCTGGGAAGCTCTGCAGAAGGTATTTATTACAATGAGGAAACTGTTGAAATAATCAGGCTGTGATCTCTGAACAACTAACAAAGATTGGTTCTCATCTTAAGTCTAGGATACTAGCCATTTTTTTAAGTATAGACTCATAAAATTTCAAAAGGACAGCAACCTTAGTTATATAGCAAAGTACATCAAAATCTAGTGGATTAAAATAACACTCATTAATGTAGCTGTGAATCTGCAATTTGGGCAGACCTTGGTGGGGAAACCATGTCTCTGCTCCATGTGATATCAGCTCAAACTGTTTATGTGGGGCTAGAAGGTCCACTTCTAAGATGACTGTGATATTGTGATATAATACGAAATATATATGTGGACTGTGTCCCTGGTTCCTGGCACAAAGCTCCTAAAACCCTTGGAATTCCTTAAGTGGTAGGAGTAAAAGGAGCATCTTTTGTGTATTCATAGGTAAGCCCTTTTTAACATTACCTGAATTTATGCTAATGATGTGATGCTTGGAGAATGGGGGCCATTTGCTAGAGAAAATAACCTTGTGATTAGGAGGTTGGAACTTTCATCCCCATCCCTTGATCTCCAAAGGGGAAAACGGGGATAGAGATTGAGTTCAGTCACCAATGGTCAATAATTTGATGAATCATGTATACATAATGGAACCTCCATAAAACCTTCAATGATGGGATCCAGGTTGGTGAACACATGAAGGTACTGGAAAGGTGGCACACTGGAAAGGTCACAAAAGCTCTCTACATCCCCACCCCATACTTTGCTTTATGCATCTTTTCCATTTAGCTGTTCCTGAAATGTATTCTTTATAATAAACTGATAAACATAAGTAAGAGTGTCCTACAGTTTCATGAATGATTATAGCAAATTTTCAAACCTGAGGAGAGAGTTACGGGAATGCCTGATTTATAGCCAATTCATCAGAAGTACAGGTGACAACATGGGACTTGCAATTAATATCTAAAGTAGGGGCAGTCTTGTGAGACTGAGCCCTTACCTTGTGAGATCTGTACTAATTCTGGGCAGTTAATGTCAGAACTGAGTTAAATTATAGGACAGTCAGTAAGCATTCACAGAGAATTAGAGAATTGCCTAATATGTAGGGAAAAACCCACACATATCTGAGGTCAGAAGTGTGCAAAAGAAAAACAGGTTTTTCTTTTAATGTCTCACTCACATGGCTGGCAAGTTGATGCTAGCTGTTGGCTGGGAGTTCAGCTGGGCTGTAGGCTGGACATCTTTGTTCCTTTCCACTTAGGCTGATCTACGTGGTGTGTAATTGACACAAATAGTTTAGCTGGGTTCAAAAGTTAGAATCTCAAGAGATAAGACACAGAAGCAGATGGTTTCATGACGCCTAGATCTAGAAACAGCTACAGCATCACATTGCTGAATTCAGTCCCAGAAGTCAGATTCAAGGGAAGGGACACAACCCCCACCTCTCAATGAAAGAAATATCAAAGACTTTGGGGACCGTATTTTAAAATTACCACACAAGAGATACCGAGATGGTGGTGGGAGAGAGGGATGGATTTTAGAAGAGGAGAAATAATGATCTGAAAGTAGCACTGAGGAGACATGAGGATACTCCACCTTCATGCCTGGTGGTAGAAAAACTTCAAGGAATGAAATAGCCCCTCTTGAGTGGGCTGCAGGGCAAGCTGTGTCCTCAGGGTGAACTACTTTCCTCTTCGAACAAAAAGATGAAAGGAGTATTCAGAAAAGAATTTAAGAATATAAGGAATTTTGTTCTTCATGACTATATATTGCATAGGGCACAATGGAGGGGTTTTGAGAATTGGCAAAGGGCAGGAGAAAAAGATAAATTAGATGATATGTGGAAACTTACTGAGAATTGAACTACAGGAGATGCGGATCTAGGAATCTGGTGTTTGTGTTGGTAAGTCCTAAACAGAAATCAAGAACATAATGAGATTATGCCCATGGATTCAAAGCAAGTGGCAGTGAAAAGATGTATGGTATATAAGCACCCCAATTAATAAAGATTATCCATTGGATAATGTCACAGAGTGTAAATAAACTAAAGATAAGCATGTAGACACTAAAGATTACTATTCAAAATATATAAAGGACTCCCAAAAAAATGTACAAAAAAGAAAAATTACCAAAAGGAAAATTTGGCAAAAAATGGAAGAGGCAAAATCAAAGGCCAGAGAATGTCTCAACGGCTAGTAAATGTAAGATGCTCAATTTTACCAGAAATCAGGAAAACACAAATCTAAACAACAGCAAGATATTATCTTACTTCTATCAGATTGTGTATGTGTGGGTGTGGAATCTAAAAGCTTAATAATATTAGGTATTGGTAAAAGTGTGAAGCAAATAATAACTTCCATATATTACTGGTAGAAGTACAAATTGACACAATTTGTCAATGTGTTCTATGACTAATCAATTTCGATTCTAGATATATTACACTAGAGAAATTCTTGCACACCTGCAAGAATTATTTGACAACATTGTTTATCATATTAAAAATTACAAACTATCCACAGGTCCGTGAACAGGAGAATAGATAAGTATAATGTGGAAAAGCTATATGATGTAATTTTGTGTGACAATCTAAATGAATGAATGAGAGCCATACTTATTAACCTGGATAAATATCGCAAACAGTAACTTACAAAGCAAATTATGATGCCATTAATGTTACTTTAATATCACTCTATATATTTTTACAGATTTTGACTCTCCTACTTACCATGTGACCTTGGGCAACTCTGAGTTTGGTTTCCTCACTAATGAAATGGGAATGACAATAAAACTTACCTTGTAGGGTAGTACAATCATACAAGTGAATACATAGAAAGTGCTTAGAATAGTGCTGGGCACAGCATAAGCACTACATGTGTTACTTATCATTAATATGAATGTTATTATTGTTGCTATGTAGAAAAAATTTCACAGAAATGATAAAACCCTATCTCATGATTGTGACTACAACTGGAGAGAGGTGCACAGAAGATTTCACCCTTATCTATATTTTATTTCTTTAACAAAAATATTTGAATCTACCCTGGTGAACCCCAGCAGGAGATACATGGATATTGCACATACATGTACTCCTAACAGTCCAGTGTTGCAAAAGACAGAAGTCAACCCCAGGACCTGCCCTATTTTCTTAAGAAATGGCTTGAGATGACTTCATGTCCCCTTTCTTACTTTCAAGGAATTGGAGGAGCAATTACATCACAAGTTTGACTAACCCGTGAATAAGTAACAAGAGAACATTTTAGATGGCAGTCTTCCAATTTAGTGGAAATTATAAAGTTGACCTAAAGCAGATAAAATGTAAGATTCATCATATTAATAATTGGAACTATAGGGGCATAAGTCTCCCATTTACTAAAGGAACATCCTCAACTCCCCTTCTGGCCCTCATCCCCAGGAATAGATGTTGAACTCATGGTAGTTTGGGTAGCACTGTGCAGAAGAGAACATTGTGAGCTAGCAAATTGACACAGAGATGCTATCCAAAAGTGGGGACATCTCTGAGGAAACCTATAGCACTACTGCTATAATGAAAATTCTTTTGGCTAAGAGAATTGCGGCTCCTCTTGGTTGGGATTGAAACATTTGCTTTTGGAAAGCCCATCAAAGAAAAGGTGCACTTTCATGATTTGATGAGTTAGATTTGGTCAAATACTAAGATTTGAACTTAGTCCCTCAGCTGCTGAGTCATTAACAGACACAATCCCCATTATCCTCAGACCTGTCTAGAACCTGCCTCAATTGTAGAGGAGAGTCTTAGAAATGAAGAGCCCAAGGCCCTTAGGAAAAGGACACAGGCTTGGGAGGCAGGGAGTTCCACAGAAACACATTCCTTTGGTTTTGCACTTGTGTGTAGGGCCCACTCTATGTCTGGCTCACCTTTTGGTCCTGATCAGCTGGCCAGCATCTGCCATTGGTCCATCCACACTGAGAGGATGAGCACTGTCCACAGACATAGGCTTGATTGTCAAGTGGGCCAGCCTCATAAGCATTCTCAAGCCATTTCCAAAGTCCGCACAGATATCCCACTGTTGTCACAACCCTAGGGAAGCTCCTGGAGAAACAGAAAGTTACGCTACAACTTAGAGAGCTTCCTACACAGTTTCTCATTCCGCCAGCTTCAGTCTCCTCCAGGTAGCATGAATCATTTCCAGTGCCTCCCACCTAAGCGGGTGTAAGAGGCTCTGTCCCTGCAGCTGTTATCCAAAGGCGTTCCTGCTTCACTTCAGTGAAGGAATCATTATGTTAACTACAAGCTAACATGTGGACTTGGGTTATCTCTTCTCAGTACTGGTTTTCATTTCTGCAGGTCTCCCTACCGGTCCTAATTCTCATCATTCCCCAAAGAACATCATAAAGCTAACCTTTTTGTGGTAGATATTATTATTATTTCCATTTTAGAGATGGGGAATTAAGTCTTAGAGAGATTAAAATTCCAAAGTTACACAATATGTGGTACAGTGAGTATTTAAAGTGGAGTCTGTTGGTCTAATTTCAAAACTTACACCTTTAATGACTGTACTGCGTGATCCTATGAAGCATTTGCTAATTACTTCGAGGGGTGGGAATTACACAAAGTAGGAAGAGAGGGAAAATCCTCATAAGTACATTATTAGTCATATTCCTTTTAATATCATTTGGAGAACCTACAGGAAAAATATTATTATCAGTAGTATATGTCTTGTCAGAGAAGGCTAAATAAAAGTGACATGAATAATGTCAGCAGGAAAACCAGGCTGAAGCCTACCGTAATCCCCCAAATGGCGAAGATATTTTTGTATGTGTCCTTTCCCAATCTTCTCAACAATGTGTTATTACCACTTGTTTTGCACTAACTGGCTGTGATAACTGTCAGGATGGGCTTCTAAGCAATGACATTGAGAATTCCTGAATAGCTGAATAGTCTGATGGGGTGGGGAGGGAGGTTGGCAACAAGGATAACTAAGAGGTAAAAGCACAACAGTTATACAGAAAATGGGTTAGGAGACTGAGAGAACTGATGATGTCCAAGTGGGGTCTTGAAAAATGATTAAGAGCAAGATAAAAGGTGAAGAGTATTCTAGATTCATGAACAGCGTGGACAAAGAGATGAAAGTGCCGTGGTCTGAATGTCTGTTCCTTCAAAACTCATATGCTAAATTCCTAATGCCCAGGATAATAGTATGGGGTGTTGGATGTTGAGAGGTGATTAGGTCATGAAGGTTGTATTCTCATAAATGGGATTAGTGCCTTATAAAAGATGCCCCAGAGAGCTTCCTTGCCTCTTTCACTATGTGAGAATACAGCTATAAGGTGCCAACTGTGAACCAGAAACGGGCCCTCACCAGACTCTGAATTTGTTGGTGCCTTGAGTTTGGATTTCTGAGCCTGCAGAACTATGAGAAATAAACTTCTGTTGTTTATAAGCTACCCAATGTATGGTATTTTCTTATAGCAGGCCAATGAAATAAGACAGAAGCAAAAAAACACCATGGGATTAAGAACAACTATACATAATTTGGTTTTCCTGCAGGTAAGAAATGAAAAAATTGAGGCGGAAGAGATAGGCAAAGTCTGGAAAATGGAGTGCATCTGGCACATGTGAAAGAGTTTGGGCTTTAGTCTGTGAATGGTGGGAAACCATCAAGTGGTCTTAAGCAGACAAGTGATATATCAAGTTTGCATTTTTAGTGGTAAGACATTTAGATAGGAAACCAGTAAAGAATCGATTGCAACTGTTGGGGCGAGAGATGATGAGGGATGGACTCAAATCAATGACAATGAAATTGGAAGGGGAGAAAGAGACGAGAGATATTTGAAAGTTAGAATCAGAAAGATTTGGTGTCTGGCAGGATTTAAGAAGTAAGAGAAAGAGAATGGTTTGGGTCACCCTCCAGGAGTCCCCACAGTGCCTACTTCAAGGACAGAGAACCATCTTTCCCCTTTGCCTCTCCTGAGGCAGCCCCAGGGCTAGCCCACTAAATCTCCTCTGTTTCTATGCATAGCAATTCTTTAGGAAACTTATCACCTTGCTTCCCCACTAGGTCTATGTGAGAATCCATTCTGGGACTGGGGTTATTTACACTCACCTACATGGAAGGATCCTCAGGGGTCCTTAGGCAAGTTGTCTTATGTTCTGCCTAGAGCTCTGTATGGAGCTCTTTATCTCAGGAGGCTGGGATAATTCTAATAAATTAGTGAAAACTTGCATGACACTTTTCCTTAGGGCGGGAAACTGCCTGCTATATATCTGCATAACCAAGAAGGGACACAAGGTGACCTTTTAACACTGCTAGAACAAAAAGTAACTACACTTTAAGAAGGAAAACAAAGCAAAACAACTACATCAGCTACACCAGCCTCCAGGAAGCAGTTAAAACCATGGAAGTGGATCAGATAATCCAGGGAGCAACAAAGAATGAGAAAAATGTCATGAGGATAGATCCTCAGGAGACACTAACTTTTAGACAGGATATTTTACTATAAAAATGCAGGGGCAGAGCATTTGAAGGGAATAGCAATGAACTGCCAAACGCATCAAAGTTCTACTAAGACTGATGCACTTAACAAGAACTGCTTCAGGGGATTTGTTGGGGTAGAAGCCAGATTATAGCAAGTCGAGGTTTTAATGGAAGGTAAAGAAGTGTCTTAGAAGAAAATAAATCATGAGGCAAATAGAGGGGAGAAGTTACTTATGCGCATCGTTATAAGATGATCAATGGAAAGGGCAGATCAAAGACAGAGGAAACAGAGGGATGATGATTACTGGAGCTGAGTCGTGCGGGGGACAGGAGGAGCTGGCATCCAAAGTGCAGAGCAGTGTGTTTGCCTTGAACCAGAGAAAGGACAATTCATTTTGGTCCACAAATAGAGAAAAGAAAGGGAGAATATAAATATAGATAAGTATGTGGGTAGAGACACAGGAAGTTCAGATATTTCATGCCTAATTAACCTTAAATTTCTCAGAGAAGTAAGTAGCAAAAGCATCTACTATGATGGGCTGGACAGAGATGGAACTTTGAGATAGTGTGTGAGAATATCAGACTAGACCAGGCATGGTGGCTCACACCTGTAGTCCTTGCTACCTGGGAGGCTGAGGCAGGAGGATTGCTGCAGCCAAGCAGATCAAGGTTGTAGTAAAGTATGATTGCACTACTGCACTTTGGTCTTCTGGGTCGGAGAGTGAGATCTTGTCTTAAAAAGAAAAAAAAAATTCAAATCAAGAACAAATAGTCAGTGTTCGGTATTAAATCTCCCACTAGTACTATTAATCCTAGTGGCTCCAATCCCCAGTATTGGGTGCTTATCTCCCCAGTGCAGGAATAAAGGTAACCTAGAGCCTTAATCCAGGATTGACTAAGTAGGCATGACAGCAAATGCATAAACACTTTGCATTACATTGAAGTTGACTGAATATGTACCACCAAAATAAATAACGTGGTGGCCCACCACTTACATTATTTACTCTAGAGGTGCTCCATATGTCAATAGTTTTGTTTGCATGTAGTTTTTTTCAGCATGCAAAAAGAACCAGGGGTTTCAGATTCTTTTTGTAGTAAAGAATGGAAGTATAGCTCTTTTGGTAAGTGGGGCTTTGTCTTGACAAGCTGAGCTCAATTCAATCTCATATATTTTATTTGTTAATATTTCCTCAGAATCTGAGGTTTTCTAGATTCATTGTTAAAATATGTAAGCGGGTAGATGTCACCATTTTATGACCAATTCAAATAAAATGGATTATAATCCACTTAGTAAGTGTAATATATTGATTCAATCCTTTCCCCTACCCACAGAATTAAGAACTTTTATAAATATCAGCATGAGCTTATGATATGGGAAAATAAAATAAATTACACTTATGGAAAAAACAGGTCATTAGTAAAAGGGCTAAATTTATTACTGTTACTGGATAAACCTCTCTTCAGTTCTGCTATTGAGAACCAGTTGGATAAAGAGAAAGAAGCAGAGTGGGAACTAAAACATTATGGAAACTGGTTCTTGACCTCAAGTAGTTTCGTGGAAATTTTGTGGGGTTGGAGTTGGGGGCAAAATTCATTCCTTTCCACATGCTGCATAATGTCAGTAAACAAACACTTTCTTTTTCTTTCTTTCTTTATTTTTTGAGATGGACTCTCCCTCTGTCGCCCAGGCTGGAGTGCAGTGGCAAGATCGCAGATCTTGGCTCACCGCAACCTCCTCCTCTTAGGTTCAAGCAATTATCCTGCCTCAGCCTCCCAAGTAGCTGGGATTTTAGGTGTGCTCCACCATGCCCAGTTAATTTTTTTTTTTTTTTTTTTTTTTGTATTTTTAGTAGAGATAGGGTTTCACCATGTTAGGCAGTCTGGTCTTGAACTCCTGACCTCAAGTGATCCGCCTGCCTCAGCTTCCCAAAGAGTTGGGATTACAGGTGTGAGCCACCATGCCCGGCCAACAAATGCTTTAAACAGAATGCCTAGTTTGCGCTAAAATGTTGAGCAATGGTTTGCTACAGATTCACAAATCTAGAATGAGAAAGTCATTTAAAGGGGAGTTGGCTTGTAAATAAAAGATTGCTTTGGTCAAATTCATTTCAAGTTAATTAATTTCTATTGAAGACAAATCAATTCAAATAAGACATTTCATTAAAGCACTAGCCTGGTCACAGTATAAAATCTTAAGAACAAAACAATGAGTTTTTATCTTCCTCACATGGCATTCAGAGGTATTGACCTGAATTTATATGTAAGGAACCTTAGTTAAACCCATTTTAGACCACAGAAAAGCCTTTTGTGCTGTAGGCCATAAATGCAAGAGTATTTATTTCCAGATGTTTCCATGTGAAAACGAAATAAAGTGGGAAAATAAAACACACAAAGAGGAGGGTGTGAAGGTCTGGACTTTTATTTTAAACAAGTTCATCCTTGCTACTGAGTTTCATAAAACTAATGTAAAACTCTAGGATATTGTAAACACACACTGCTTCTAGCACAGTGTTTGCAGCCATTTCTAGGTCAAAGACCAACTCATAAAAGAGGGCCGGAAGTCCCTAGGAAGTGATCCCACTGATTTTGACCCTTGCCCTTCAGAGGTATTAGAAGAGTTGTAAGACTCAGAGGAAGGAAAGGGAAATTGTGAGAATGAGGTTTAGTGACTTCTTTAGGCACTCATAATTTCCAGCCTGGATGGGGCACAATCATCTTGATGGTTGGATGGAGAGCAGAAAGAAACAGCAGCACAGGGAAGTGCTGCCAGATGTCAGGTAGCAGGCAGAGGATTTGGGGAAGCAGTCCAGATGACATTACTTTCTGACTCATATTTCACACACACATCTGTCTAGTTTGGGCTAGGTGTTAACTTGTCCGGTGACAGAGCTGAACCAAGAACCAGATATCTTGCAAGATCTTTTCTACCTCTGAGATTGCTGCCAGGGGAAACCTGAGTAGGAGCACACAGATCCACAGATCATCTCCTGGTCACTAGAATAAGCAGACCAAGGAGCATACTTGCAGATATGAGCAATCAGCTGAATGGAATTTGAGGAACGTTGTAGAACTAAAATATAAAGTTTTCCCTGGGAAAATTACCTTGACTCCTTCAGTGGAAAAAAAATTGTTTAAATTCTTTACCATTTAGAACACCTAACAGAGTATGTGCCAAATGTTAGGTTAGAGGAAATCAGTTCAAATGAAATTGAAATTAGGTCAGCCTTCTCTAAATGAAGTAGAAAATGGTAAAAGCTTTAATGAGGCTAGGGAACTGGGTTACAAGCTAGTTTTCTGTCTTTCTGGGGTGAGGATGTCTCTGTACTCCTCCCCTGGGATATGACCTGGCAGATTTAGAGAACACTAAGATAATGAAACACTGGGGCAAACAGTACACATGTAAGCCTGCTCTACTTCCCTGCCTTGTCTAGTACTTCCCTCAACGTGGCATTTTATCACTCCATATCCTCCATGCAGCTCCACCTAAATTCATTTCACGACCTTGACTCTCTCTCACTCCCTCCAGCTTTCCCTACCACAACATTCATTCTAACTACCTCTCCTAGGGCCACTTCCCTCGGGGTCCTTGGAGCATGTCTTTTCAAGGAATGGGAAGGAACATTTCCTTGTTGAGAAAATACACCTAAACAAATGCTTCTTTATAGAAAAATACATTCAATTTTTAAAAATTCAGTTAAAATATTCACACATGAAACACCCACAGACCTTTCCTTCTTCAAGTTTACTGATTTACATCTCCCTGACTCTCCTTTTACTGTAACGGTGTTGGCAGGTTTCCCTTGCCAAGTCACCAGACAGTTTGTACGTACAAACATAGCTAACTTTTGCCCTTCAGTTTATGTAATCCCCCTGGCGGACTGGAGAAATTGTTGTGGTAAAAACAAATAAAAGAGAATTTTATAATTTCTTTCTAGATGTCTGTGAATCTGACCAGTCTCTGAAATACAGCCAGTGAAAACCTACTCCAAGTATCTTTTTTTCTCTCTTTTTCTTCTCTCTTTTTTTTTTAAATTATGCTTTAAGTTCTGGGATACATGTGCTGAACACACAGGTTTGTTCCGTAGGTATACATGTACCATGATGGTCTGCTACACCTATCAACCCATCATCTAGGTTTTAAGGTCCGCCTGTATTAGGTATTTGTTCTAATGCCCTCCCTCCCCTTGCCCCTTCCTACCCAACAGGCACCAGTGTGTGATATTCCCCTGCCTGTGTCCATGTGTTCTCCTTGTTCAGCTCCCACTTAAAAGTGAGAACATGTGGTGCTTGGTTTTCTGTTTCTGTATTCGTTTTCTGAGGATGATGGTTTCCAGCTTCATCCATGTCCCTGCAAAGGACATGAATTCATTTATTTTAATGGCTGCATAGTATTCCATGGTGTATATGTGCCACATTTTCTTTCTCCAGTCTATCATTGATGGGCATTTGGGTTGGTTCCATGGCTTTGCTATTGTAAATAGTGCTGCAATAAATATACATGTGCATGCGTCTTTATAGTAGAATGATTTACAATCCTTTGCATATATACCCAGTCAAATGGTATTTCTGGTTCTAGATCCTTGAAGAATTGCCACACGGTCTTCCACAATGGTTGAACTAATTTACACTCCCACCAACAGTGTAAAAGTGTTCCTGTTTTTCTTCATCCTTATCAGCATCTGTTGTTTCCTGACTTTTTAATGATCACCATTCTAACTGGTGTGAGACGGTATCTCACTGTGGTTTTGATTTACATTTCTCTAATGACCAGTGATAATGAGCTTTTCTTCACATGTTTCTTGGCCATATAAATGTCTTCTTTTGAGAAGTGTCTGTTTATATCCTTTGCTCACTTTTTGATGGGGTTGTTTTTTTCTTGAAAATTTGTTTCAGTTCCTTAAGTTTCTTGTAAGGTTTGGATATTAGACCTTTGTCAGATGGATAAATTGCAAAAATTTTATCCTATTCTGTAGGTTGCTTGTTCACTGTGATGATAGTTTCTTTTGTTGTGCAGAAGCTCGTTAGTTTAATTAGAACCCATTTGTCAATTTTGGCTTTTGTTGCAATTGCTTCTGGTGTTTTAGACATGAAGTCTTTGCCCATGCCTGTGTCCCGAATGGTATTGCCTAGGTTTTCTTCTAGGGTTTTTATAGTTTTAGGTTTTACATTTAAGTCTTTAATCCATCTTGAGTTAATATTTATATAAGGTGTAAGGAAGGAGTCCAGTTTCTGTTTTCTGCCTATGGCTAGCCAGTTTTCCCCATTGCTTGTTTTTGTCAGGTTTGTCAAAGATCAGATGGTTGTAGGTGTGTGGTATTATTTCTGAGGACTCTGTTCTGTTCCATTGGTCTATATATCTGTTTTGGTACCAGGACCATGTTGTTTATGTTACTGTAGCCTTGTAGTATAGTTTGAAGTCAGGTAGCGTGATGCCTCTAGTTTTGTTCTTTTTGTTTAAAATTGTCTTGGCTATATGAGCTCTTTTTGATTCCATATGAAATTTAAAGTAGTTTTTTCTAGTTCTGTGAAGAAAGTCAATGGTGAGTTGACAGTAATAACATTAAATCTATAAATTACTTTTGGCAATATGACCATTTGCAAGATATTGATTCTTCCTATCCATGAGCATGGAATGTTTTTCCATTGTTTGTGTTCTCTCTTATTTCCTTGAGCAGTGGTTTGTAGTTATCCTTGAAGAGAAGGACTTAACTCTGAGAGAGTGTATTGTTTCCCGTTAGCTTTAGTGGACTTGTAGTTCCGAGAATTAGAGATGATGCACCCAAAGTTCAAAAGACTCCTACTTATCCAAGTGGGAATGATATTAAAAGATGCTTGGAGGACCTCCAGCATCCATCTTGGGTGCATCATCTCTAGTTCTTGGAACTACTAACCCACTAAAGCTAATAGGAAAGGATACACTCTCTCAGAGTTAAGTCCTTCTAAGCACTGATTTCACAATAGACACATAACTCATATTATGAAGTATCATGATTATGATTATATTATAACTATAATATTATGATTATGAAGATTGTACACCTAAAACCAGTAAGATGATAAATTTTATGTTATGTGTATTTTATCACAATAAACAAAATTGAAAAAATTTATGAAGCTATACAGATTAACCAGGGTATAACCAATATGAATTAAATGCATGGGTCTCTGGAAAGTTATGGTGTTTTGCACCCAGAAGGAAATCGCTCTTCCTTTGCCAAAATAAATTGTAATTTTGGCTTTCCTCACTTCAACAAATGTACAAGAAAAAAAATCAAACAACCCCATTAAAAAGTGGGCAAAGGAAATGAACAGACACTTCTCAAAAGAAGACATACATGCAGCCAGCAAACATATGAAAAGAAGATCAACATCACTGACCGTTAGAGAAATGCAAATCAAAATCACAATGAGATACCATGTCTCCCAGTTAGAATGGCTGTTATAAAAAGTCAAAAAACAACATGCTGGTGAGATTGTGGAGAAAAAAAGAACACTTTTACATGGTTGGTGGGAGTGTAAATTAATCAAACCATTGTGGAAGACAATGTGGGGATTCCTCAAAGACCTAGAGGCAGAAATACCATTTGGCTCAGCAATCCCATTACTGGGTATATACCCAAAGGAATATAAATCATTCTATGATAAAGATACATGCAAGCGTATGTTCGTTGCAGCACTATTCACAATAACAAAAACATAGAATCAACCTAAATGCCCATCAATGACAGACTAGATAAAGAAAGTGTGGTACCTATACACCATGCAACACTATGCAGCCATAAAAAGGAACAGATCATGCCCTTCATAGGGACATGAATGGAGCTGGAAGCCATTATCCTCAGCAAACTAACCCAGAAACAGAAAGCCAAATACTGCATGTTCTCACTTATAAGTGGGAGATGAATGATGAAAACACACGGACACACGGGGGGAAACAACACACATTGGGGCCTGTTGGAGGGTTGGGGCGGTTGGAGGGAGGGCATCAAGAATAGCTAATGTATGCTGTGCTTGATAGCTGGGTGATGAGATGATCTGTACAGCAAACCAAGATGGCACACGTTTACCTATGTAACAAACCTGTTCATCCCACACACGTACCCCCAAACTTAAAAGTTAATAGTAAGAAGGAAAGAAAGAAAAAGAAACATTTAAACAGGAAAAAAAAAATGTGGCTTTCCTCTGCTCTCTAAAGGTTTTACTTCTCAAAACTTTTCCTTTTTTCTGATTTGTAATACTGAAGAAAATTAAAGAGCAAACCCTGTCTTAACCAGTGTTTTCATGTGTCACAATTGAAGACCTCTGTGAGTAGACGGAAGTAAAATAGTGAGATTTGGATTACAACTATTAACACTATTAACACTACTGATGTGAAGAAATGTGCCCACAGCTGTGGTGACTGGCATTTAGTTAATACTGGTCAAGGGCACTTTGAGGAAGTTAAGGGTATGTGGCTTTTTTCGTGGTGGTGACCTGTGGGATTCCCAAAGCCAGGAATCTACTGTTTTCCTTGCTGCTCTATTTGTCCTCCCTCCTTTCCGCCTTTATAGTGTGTTTAATTAAAAACCACATTCTAAGTTTGTCTGGATCTCAATTTATTATCTATTGTTAAATTTTCTTTACTTAGAGGAGAAAAGGGGCTGAATGGAAAAGTAATATCAGATATTAACTATCATAGGAAGGCATGATTTAAGATATTTTGATTCAGGCACTTGTAGTCTTGCAAAAAGACAGAGTCAAAACTTAGCTTAGCAGTGGCCAGATGTGAACTTTGAAGTGACTCCCAAACATTGTGTGGGCTTCAGAATAAACAATGGGTTCAAATCCTGGCTCTAAATACATGCGATTTATGACCATGGGCAAGTTATTTAACTATTTTAAGCCTTAATTTCTTTATCTGTAAAACTAACTAACACAAATACTTGCCGCTTAAGGTTTTTATGAGTTTTACTACGTATGTAAGCACACAAAATGGTACCTGGACAGAGTACATATTCAAACACTGCTAGCTATATACATCCTTTCCTCAATATTCTAGGAAATTCAAACAAAAGCCAAGATTTCCCCTGTTTTCTTTAGATAATTGTTGCTATGTGGAGGTGGATACAGAATATTGGAAAGAGAGGAACCATGCAAAGAGGTAAGAGACTGGAGAGAATGATATTATTCTCAGAATTCCCTTATAGAATCTTCATAGCAGAGAAGATTTAAAAATCATCCAAGTCTTCTGTATCAAGGTGAAGGACTTGGTTTGGATCAACTGTCCATCTTTTTGATGAAAGGAACTTCCATGGCAAACAACATTCTCTAGAGGCCTGGAAAAATTGAGAATAGCACTGGCTACAAAACTTGCTTGAGTAGAGTAAAGCAGCACTTTGCTATGCAGAAGGCACCTCCCTCAAGGCTGTGCTAATAAATGTCATCTTCCCAGTGCCTCCTTGACTACCATTCTTTGAATTGCAGTTCTTACATCCTCCTTCCTACATCCTCCTGCACTCTCAATCTCTCATTTTTTGCCGCATTCCCTTTCTGCATAGTACTTATACCTTCTAACATATTCTATGCTTTACTTACCTGTGTTTATTACATAAGATAAGTCTCTCTTTGTTTGACGTTAAGTTATACAAGGACAGAGGAATGCCATCTGTTTCATTCACTGATGCATTTCTTTCTTCCTTTCTTTTTTTTTTTTTGAGACAGAGTTTGGCTGTGTTACCCAGGCTGGAGTGCAGTGGCGCGATCTCTGCTCACTGCAAGCTCTGCCTCCCGGGTTCACACCATTCTCCTGCCTCAGCCTCCCGAGTAGCTGGGACTACAGGCGCCCATCACCACACCGAGCTAATTTTCTGTATTTTTAGGTTCTGTTAACCAGGATCGTCTCAATCTCCTGACCTTGTGATTTGCCCACCTCAGCCTCCCAAAGTGCTGGGATTACAGGCGTGAGCCACCGCACCTGGACTCACTGATGCATTTCTAAGGCCTAGAATTGTGTTTGGTACATAGTAGGCACTCCCTAAAAATTTGTTCAACAAATGAAGGAATGAATGGGTGAATGATTTACTGAATGGATGGATACATTAAATGAATTGAATAAAAGAAAGTAGAATGGTTTGAAAAGGTTCTTCATTTGTTCTAATTACTTGAACTACTTGTGTTTCCAAGGCCCATGCTGGCCTAATAGCTCAGAGAGAGACAGAAAGGAGAAAACTTTTAAAACAAAATTTTCAACAAAAAAGGGAAATAAATAGAAGTTGTGCTGTATATTGCTTTTAGTCTCATTTGAAAGCTGTCATTTAGATTTAGGGCCCCAAGGAAAAGTCTTCCATCCCAGCCTTTACCCTCCCCAATTCCTGGACCAAGTGATAAAAAAAAAAAAAGTAAAAATAAAAATAAAATAAAACACTAAAAAAAAAAAAACAAACCTACGATGAACTTCCGGTTGCTGCCAGTACCTGAACAGCATTTGTGAGAATCTGTGGGAAGGAATCCTGAGTTTAAAATTTCTCTCACATCTCTTCCTCTGTGTGGAGATTGGCTTTATATGGTACAAAGCTTAATACCTCATTGAAATGTATGTGTCTGCAGGATGCTCTCAGATTCTCAGAGTCCCGTCTTAGCGTGTCTTATTTGTTGACTATCCCTGTCAGCCTATCAGTGGGTTTCAACTGTAGTTTCATGCATGGTAAGGGCAATGAAGAAGCCCAGGGTAGTTCCATCTGGTTGTTTCCAGAAAATCGGACCTACCCACCTCTGACCAGTGGAAAACACATGGCCAGGAAAAAGTCCCTTATAAGGTACATGGCTCTAAAGTAACCAACTAGCTGAACAACTAACCCTTCATCTCTCTAGTTAGGTGACTAATAAATAAATCACTTATGACAGCCGGAATAGAGTTGGAGATGATAACAGTTTAGAGCTATATATATATATATATACTTTAACATTATTTATTCAAGAGCCGTAAACAAACTAGCCCCTAATTACTTCTGCAGCCCTATTTCCTTCTAGTCCAGACCCCACAACCAGCACATCCACCCAACAATTTGTCTAGGCCTTCCACTGTTTCAGTACACGCTTAGAATGTATTCTTTTCCTTTAAGCCTATTTTAACAATTCTGGAATATTTTCTTATGACTCAGTTTACTTCCTCCCTCATCCATGGGTTCATTTTGAGTAACTCTGGTTTCTCTTAACTCACTCGCCTCTGAATAACACTTACGCTCGCATCTTATAACCTTGAACTCACTATTCTTTCCCTGCTCCAGATCATGTTAATGGGATGCTGGTGGGTTAGCACTGTGATATTGGTCAAGTTACTGTATTGCTCTCAATTTTTTTCTTTTTTATTTCTCCTTCTTGACATCCGTTTTCTCCATTCCAGTCCTATACTAGAACAATCATGTTGAAAAAATAAAAGTAATTGTGTCATTCCTTATCTTAAAAAGCTATTTTCCCTCTGTTGCCCATGGGATGGAATCTAAATGCTTTTAGCATAGCAGTCAAGACCCTTGAAAATCTAATCCCAACCCACATTTTCCCTCTGATAATTTATCCCTTATATTTTGCCCTTTGAAGTGTTGCTTTGTTCTCTGGAAATCATGGGCCTTTTTACATGGGGTTCCCTTTCCTTGTAATATCCTTTTCTGAAGTCTTTTCCTATTCATCCTTTAGAATTCTAATTCAAAAGTCACTTTCTGAATATTTCCACACCACTAGTCCAACATTTCTCTAATAACAGTTAATGCATGTCTCTCTAATAACACTGTGTACATCTGTCAGTTATTTACTGGGCATCTATTATGTTACAGGGATTGATGCTAGATGCTGGAGACACAAAGGCAAAAAAACTCAAAGAATTCAAGGAATTCTCAGTCTAGTGAGAAAAATGACAAGGAGTGAATAATCACAATGCTATGAGAGAAACAATATTGGACATATAGAGAGAGTTCTAGAGAAACATGGAGGGATCAGCACATCTCTTTTCAATGACAAATGAGGAAGTTAGGAAAGTTTTCCTGGATGAAATAATTCTTTCCATGTCTGTATCCCAACTCAACTTTGAACTCATCAAAGGCAGGAACTATATTTTAGTTATTTTTCTGTCTCTTGTAATCTAGCAGTGTACCTTATGGTGCTAGATTATGAAAATTACTTCAAGTTTCTTTAGTTCAGCCTCCTTGATGTACATATTAAATCATTCATTCATTCATTCATTCATTCATCCATTCATTCATTCATACCTGTGTTCCAGGTACACTGCTAGATTACAAGAGAGAGAAAAATAACTGAAAGTTATTTAGTCCTAACTTTCAGTTTATAGAAAATACAGGTTTATAGCAACAAGCTAAAACATCACCACCCCCCTACCCCCTCCCACCCAACCCCAACACACAAAGAATGTGGCCTGTGGGATTTTCTATAAGACAACTTACCTGGTCCTATCAAAAAGTCAATTGTCATAAAAACAAAACCAAATAAAATGTTGTGGGACTGGGGTTTGTTCTAAATCAAAAGAAATTAAATTCTGACCAAAATGTGTTCTGGAGACAACTGGGGCAATGTGAATATTGATTAGATAGAAGACAATTACTAGGAAATCACTATTAATATCTTAGGGGTATTTGTGCTATTATGTTTATGTAAGAGAATATTTATTCTTATTTTTAGAAAATAAGATTAAAATTAATTAGGACGAGGTGTCATAATGAAAATAGGGTTAAAAGAAAAATTTTATTTATTAAAATAAAATTTGTTAAATAAATAAATAAAACAAAACCAAAAAACCAGACTGTTACCCAACGGTTCCCATTAATCCATCAAGTTTAGAGTGCAATAACTCTAGCCAGCTGAAACTCAAGCCTCTGAGAATCTTTCTGATAGTAAAAAGGAATGGTAGTTTTGTAGGGATGACTAAATTAAGTTCTGTAGTTTCACAGAGATAAACTGTGAGGTCTAAATTACAAAGAAACATACATCTCCAGTTCTGATTTATAGGAAAGGTAAATAGGTTTTGCAGAATACGGTTGCTTAGGAGGAACTCTGTGGGCATGCTCAGATTTATACAAACTGAATTTTGAATATATGTGTTATAGAGTATTTTCTATTAAGCTTGTTAATAAAATTATGTGGAAGAGGACTTATCCTAAAGCCTAAACATTCCTGGGAGTCCTAAAAAATTAGAGAGGTAAAATATGCCAGTCAACAATATTCGCTGAAAACAATTTCCTTGAAAAAGTTACAAAAATTTGTTTAAACAATACCTAATTTATGCAACCAGAACCTAAGTGAAATTAAGTACACTTAAAGGAAATTAGTAGATCCTAAAATTTCTTTTCTATATCCTTTTTTTTTTTTTTGGTGCCCTTTGGGAAGGCTAATTATGCATGCTGGTGAAGACATTCATGATTCCTTAGCCTGAGAATGAAGAGTCTTGAATATGAACTTCCCATTTCTCCCTGTTGGATGCTAGAATATATTCCACTCTGGAATGCTCCTCCAGCATTCCAGATGGGTTTGCTAAAATGGGGGTTGAAACATCTGATCCCACAGATGGTGTCTAGGCTCACTGCTAAGTAAACATGTCTTCAAGAACCAAAGCTTTCTAGGCCACCCAGCTCAGTGAATGCTCCATCAAGTCAGGGAATGTGCCTTCCATTTAGAAAGAATCCGAGAAATCACTATGGAGTCTTGTCATACAGCAGAAACACAAAAAAATGTGTCTTGCCTTTCTGTCTTGAGAAAGTAGAAGATCAACACATTCCTTTGGAACTGAAATGTCCAACCCAGAAAGCTAATTTCTCCCATGCAAGCTAATTCTCTTTCCATTTTGAATTTACTATCAAAGTCAAGAGCTTGGGGTTCTGTATATATAGAAAAGTCAAATATGTAAGTTTTCAGTTCTCAGAGATATTTTGTCTCTTCTGGTTCTTTGGGGCCCCAAGTTTTGCAACTAGTTGACAAGTATAGCTGTTGCACATTTCAAATGACTCGTTTATCCTTGATCCATAGAATAGCAAACAGACTATATAGAGACTATGGGTCCAGCATATTTATGCCAAATTTTTTTGCACAGTTATTAACCTGGCCTGCCATTTGTCTCTGACAGTCAGTTCCTTAATTTGAAATGTAAAGAGCTGGGCAAACTTCCAAGACCTTCCCTGGGGCCCAGGGCAGGGCAAACAAAAACCCTATTTTCCAGGTAGATTACTTTGATTACACAGTGCTTGAGTAAGAACAATGGCCACTATGAAACCTCCTCAGTTTTGTGGTGATCAGAAAGGAAAAGGTGAATAATTGTGATGAGGTCACCAAGGGTTTGTCCTCCAAAACAAAATGTCTATTAATTCTGACTCTTCCCCAGGCCACTGCCAGATCCCAATGCACTACCATTGAGCAGCCTGGAGAGTTAGTCTTTATTCATTTTTCATAGCTTCCTTTAGTTCCCTTTTTCTATTTTCTGCTTTCCAAAGGATAGACTGCATTTTCTTCTACTACTTTAAAATTACATATTCTATTTTTTCTTGTAGAATCAATATTTATGTGCCTATATCCCTCTTGGTTTCTTAGTGTATCAATTCTTCTATCTTGCCATTAAAAATACTATGTTTTGTCTCCATATTCATGTATTCATGTTGTCTAAGTTTTTCTTCTGGATCAAATATTTCCCTTTTTGCTTTTGTTTGATTCTAGATTTTTTAAAAAAGCAAACAATAAAATTCACCAAGATATTTGATTATCCTTTTTTCTCATCTTTTATAGCAGCTCCTGGATATGTTTCTCTTAGTTAGAACTTTCTCTAAAACTATATTCAGTATAGTATCTCTATGAGGCAAACCTGAGGCTTTCTAAGCCTAAGAATTTTTTTTTTTTAATCAAGCCCTCTTTTTAAATGAAAATGCTACTGGATATAAAATTTTAAGTCTGAAATGATTTTTCCTCAATATTTTAAAATCGAATTTTATTGTCTTTTTGCATCTAGTATTGCTGTTGGTAAGTCTGCCCACCCCCATGAAGGGAACTTATGGTCTTCTCTTGGAGCATGATATATCCAGGGGCCCCCATCCCCTCAAACAAATTGGGCTGCAAGCACAACCCATGTCAGTGGCTTGTTCAGCCCAAGTTGTGCTCTCACACAAATCCCTCCACACACTTTCCATGCCAATTTTGACTTTAGCTAGGTACTGTCTTAGGCTCTAGGAATGTGAAAGTTTTAAGCTTGTCAGAACAAGCTCAGGTGAGAGAAACTGATGGGCTGAGCCTGCTGATATGATGCCAGAAAGCAGTGTATGGTTCACGTCCAATCCACCACGGCAAAGCTAGTGTGCACATGCTAATAGAGACAGTCACAGCTAAGAGAAACATTTGACTTCTAGTTCAGTTTTCTTCTCAAGCCAATCTCAAGACTTAGATAGGTTGATAAACAAGAAACACCAATACTTTCTAGAATGTCTTGTTTCCCTTCCTGTAAGACTATCTGGACCTTAAACAAGGGAATGCAGATGGTGTGACACAGGTCAATGACTGTTGTAAACAACTTAAATAGTAAGAAGTCCTATAAATATAGCCAAACTATTCTTCATTCATTCATTCCTCCATTCATCCATTTATCCATTCATTAAAATCTTCCTCGAGCTCTTGCTACATGTCAAGTCCTGTGTTGACTGGACACCAGGAATTAAAAGAGAGCTTACCTGTAGGGAGTTGATTAAATGGTGGGGGAAATAGAAGTAGTCAAGAGTCTCACAGATAAATGCAAGATTGTACCTATGAGGAGTGCTCTGAAAGATAAAGTATTGTGCTCTTCAAACATAAAATTGAAGTGTGAGCTGGTTGGAGGTTGGGGTAGAAGGTCAGGGAAGGTCGCCTTGTGGGGGTGAGGACTGAATAGCTTTGAAGAATGAGGAGGAATTAAATACACAAAGACAAAGGGAGAACAGAGTCCTAGGCAGAGGTTAAAGCATATGAAAAGAATTTGTAGCAGGAGAGGTGGTAAGGAGTGAATGGGGCAGAGAGAAGGCCACTGTGGCCAAAGCACAGAACTCACAAAGGAAGCACTGCAGGACACAAGGGTGGAGAAGTAGGTTGGGGCCAGAATGTGTGGGGCCTTCGAGGCCATGCTGGGGATTTTGATCATTAGCCTGTGGGCATGGGAAAGCCTGGAGGGTTTTCAAGCCTGGATATAAAGTCATATGACCCATGTTGCATGTGGAAATTGTTTTTAGCTTTAACATGGAGGGTGTGTTACTGTGGGAAAGGAACACCAATTACAGCAGCTGTGTAACATTTCCAGGAATTAGGAACATGTAATCATGTGTTTGCATGGAATAAAGTTTTCTAGCATGTGCCAGCCTGGCCTACTTTGGAATATTATCAGCAGTCTGCCTATGTATGTGCAGCAGCACAAAGAAAATTTCCTTTCTCTACTTAACATTTTTAAAATTTGCAAGCTTATAATTATGTTGATTTTTAGATCAATCTAATTGCATGTGAGGCTCTGAGTATGCCTTTTAAAAATATTTTCCATGTGGTTGATCATCTGAAAACTGATGGCATTGTTTCTGATGATTTCCTGATGCAGTGTTTCTCAGACTTTAGCCTGCATCAAAATCACCGGGAGGACTTGTTAAAACATAAACTCCTGATTCTTGTGTGAGACCCAATACTTTGCCTTTCAAGAAGTTCTCAAGTGATAATACCTAGCTGTCAATACATTTCAATACAAATAATTTTAAGATGTGTATTGCTTTTTAAAAAAATCTGAGTTTATCTTTAAAAGACCTAGTAGCTAACATAAATTCGCTTGTCAATCAAAACGTTTAATGAAAACCTACAATGTACGCTGCATATGAGCATAATTTTGATCTTTAAAAATATCACTTTTGTTCACATATGAGACACAGGTTGGTGTTGAAAGCCATATACCCTTTTAATCGTCTCCATCATCTCTCCATCCCATCTTCTAATAACAGAACGAATGCCTTGATAATCATTTTCCCAAAAAAATATTATCATCTAGACTTTTTAAAGACTTGTGTCCTAGGAGGTGAACAGTATGAGCTTCAGTAACCTTGATGCTGATAAAACCTCAATTACATAATTTCCTACAGCACAGATTGCAATCCGCAGACCAGGGTTTCCCTAAATCTCCTCTCCAATTCCTGCCCCATTTTATTCTTACAAAACAGCCTTTTCCCTGCCATGCCAGCAGCTACCACAGACAGTTTCCATCCTCTTTAAATTTGTACCTGCTGAGGGAAGTGAAGCCTTCTCTTCCTACATAATCTTGGTGTGCTCAAGAGAGAAGGCGGGAGAAGTTTCCCTCTGGGCCAGCAACCTCTTTTTCCCAGTTCATAAGCTCTCAGTCATACCGCTGTTGCCACATCACACTTTTGAGGACTGTGCAAGAAAGGGTCACGTGGCTCAGGGTGCATTCTTTGGCAAGGAAAGAAGGTAGCTCTGGAAGTTGGCTTGGCTTCAAGAGAGAGAGGGCTTGGTTTATGCTATGTCATTATTTCCAAATCAACAGAAAAGGTAAGGCTCCTCACCAGGGCCAGCACATGTTGAGTGGTTTGGTTGGGTTATGACATTACTTGGAACCATTCTTGGGTGTGTTATCTTTACACCAGCTTGCCTAAAAATATTTAAAAGATGCAATTCAAACTAAGAAGATTTTTATATTTCTTTCATACATAGAGAAACCCCCAGATTGGAATAATCCAGGATTTGTGTTGGTATACCTCATGCCTTCTACCATAAACATGTCTTCTCAACTCAGAAATGGTGCTTTTTAAAAATAAAACATCAGGGAGGAGTTGGTTGGAATTTCGCATCTCCATATGGAACACGTGTTTCAATAGCTTTGATCCTTAAAGAAATCATGCCTTAAGTTTACCCTAACTCTTTTTTGCTGTACTTTATCTCTTGACTTCCATAATTGAAAAAGTCAACAAAATACTTATAGAAAAGTGATCAATACCCAAAAAGCCACATATCCAGACTCCATCCACAGGAAAGCAGCATGCTTCATTGACTATTATGGAAGGAGTTTGGACAGGATGATCTTTAAATCCTCTCCCACTCTAACAGTCTATGTACTTAGAGCTTTAACTTAGTGTTAAGGGGGAAAAAATGAAAGAGTTGTTCATAGTCCCTGTTCCCAATTATACTTCTAAATTTATTTTTATTTTTATTTTTTTAATTTTTTATTTTTAATTTTAATTTCTTTTTCCCTTAAGTTCCAGGATGCATGTGCAGACTGTGCAGGTTTGTTACATAAGGTATACGTGTGCCATGGTGATTTGCTGAACCTATCAACCTGTCAAGCAGGTTTTAAGCCCTGCATGCATTAGCTAATTGTCCTGATGCTCTCCCTCGCCTCACCATCCCTCCTGCCTACAGGCCCCACATCCCTCCTGCCTACAGGCCCTGGTGTGTGTTCTTCCCCTCCCTGTGTCTATCTGTTCCTCCCACTTATGAGTGAGAACATGTGGTGTTTGGTTTTCTGTTCCTGTGTTAGTTTGCTGAGGATGATGGCTTCCAGCTTCCCCCATGTACCTGCAAAGGACATGATCTCATTCCTTCTTATGGCTGCATAGTATTTCATGGTATATATATATTTTTATAGATGTATGACTTGTACACAGTGACATGCACAGATCTTAAGTATATAGCACTTAAGCACTACTCTGATCAAGATAAGAACAACACCAGTCCTTGAGAGGCTCCCTCATGCCCCTTCCCAGTCTCTATCTCCCCAAAGATAATGTCTATTTTCTACTTTGTCACCACAGATTAATTTTGTCTATTTTTAAATTTTAAAATTTTAAATAACAAATATTTATAAATATATTGATGGAATTATACAATATACACTCTTGTGTCTAGATTTTTTCACGCAATATACTTCTGTGAGATCCATCCATGTTGTTGAGTGTGGCAGTAGTTCATTCATTTTCATTTCTACTTTATATTCCATTGTACAAGCATATCACAGCATGTCTATCCTTTCTACCGTAAATAGATATTTGGATTGTTTCTAATTTTTGGCTATTGTGAATAAGCTCTTAAGAACATTCTTGTACATGTTTTTAGTTTTTCTGTCTTATTTATTTATTTGTTTATTTATTTATTTATTTTAACATAAGCACTCATTTCTGCTGGGTGCATAGCCAGGAGCAGAGTTGTAGGGCCACAGGGTCATATTTAGCTTTAGAAGACTAAGAAAGTTTCATTTGGAGCCCTTTCATTTCGGAGAAAGTTGCTCAGATCGTCTTATAGTTAGCTCTACCTTGACTAGAATATAATCTACAATAATAGTTATTATACATTGATATCTACTATTCACTATTCACCAGGTATTTTGCATACATAAATTCTTATTTTTATAACAACCCTGCAAGATAATATTGTTATACTTATTTTATAGATGAAGAAATTGCCTGAGTAAGTACTTTGCCCAATGATTTGCTCAATCATATCTAAAGGTTAGAGAATATAAGTATAATGAACTTTCCGTAAATGCTTTTTGTAATCACTCTAGCTAGAGTAGCCATCAGTGTAACCATTATACACTCTGTCTCTTGCTCTCTCCACTCGTTCTCCCATTATTACTTTTCATCTTGTTTTCTGCCCTGTGGCTTAATGTTACATGAAATCACATTTCTTGTCTGTACGATTGCATTAGACTCTAAAGGGCTTTGCTGGTGGTGGTTACAATTCTGAGAGCAGTGTTTGAAGAATGAGTCACTCTGTGATGTATTTTGAATGAATGAATGAAAGTCCTACAGTGTTTCTCCTAAGCACACATTGCTTCACTCCAGAATGAGAATTCGTGTTTTGTTTTTATTCTGATCCTTGCCTCCTTATGGTAAGCGGGTCTCAATCTCTCATCTAATGTTTGTGATACTTTTTTTCTTTGCGCTATTTCTTCAATTTGGGCATAGTTTCATGTGATCTACATTTTTTAAAATCAAGATATTAAACAAATACCAAAAGAAAATTTAAGAAATATTTGTGTAGGAAGGGTGTTTTTTCCTATTCATAACATTTGCCAAAAGAAACCAATCCATCTGCTGAAGTATTGGTGTCTTTTCACTTATGTCAGAAGCAGCTGCTATTTTCCTGTAAAATTCATTGGGAAACAATTTATTTTACCTCTCTAGAATTTAAAACCATGGAAAAGTCAGCTTCCTTTGCTTGGGTACCAAAAATGGGAAACCACATACAATTTACATTGAACAGTGTGTAAGATTACATTCCACTAGGATTTTCAAACCTTCTCCAAATGAACTATGAAGTGAGAATGCACCACAGACTTTGAGAATGTTCCTGACTGACAAAAAAAAATTCCATGAATTCATTTGAAATATAGTCAGTCTTGCTGTTTAGTCTCCACAGTGATCAACAGGAAGCATGATTGTACTTGTACTGAACTAATCAATTTCTCTGAAAATTGTATTATTTTGTGGATTTGGCAAATGTATTATTTAATCCTTCCTTGATTTTATTTTTTCTTTCATAACTGAAGTTCTCTTACTCAGTTACATCAGTAATATTTAAATAATGATTCTTTGAGTCTGTTTGGTTGAATTCTTTTCTTTCCTCCTTTTTTTTTTCTTTTGGATTTGACATGAGCCCTCAGTTAAGTAACCAGGGTTTGAAAAAAACTCTCCTAGAGGGTGAGAATATATAAGAGAATATATAAAATTCAATCTCAAGCCATATCTTCCAACAAGGACATTTTATGGTTCCATTCTATGCTCTTAACTGGCATTGGAAATTTCTCTCTCCCTCAATCTCTGTGTTTGTGTGTTTATAGAAAAAATATAATATATATATATAAATATTTATATATTTATAATAGAATATATGATATAATATATTAAAAGTATATAACATATATTATATAATATATAACATAATTATATATTACATATTATATGATATAAAATATATTTTATGATATAAAATATATTTTATTATATAAAATATATTATATATTCTATTTTTATAATATTGTATATTCTATTTACATATTATAATATATAAATAGAATATATTTATGTAATATTCTATTTATATAATATAATATATAAATAGAATATATTTATGTATTATAATATATAAATAGAATATATTTATATAACATTCTATTTATATAATATTATAAAATATAAATATATTATATTTATATAATATTCTATTTATATAAAATATGTATAGTCAGCCCTCCATATGCATGGGTTCCTCATTTGTGGATTCAAACATCCAAGGATGAAAAATATTTGGGAAAAAAAGGATGGTTATGTATATACTATGCACAGACTTTTTTTTCTTGTCATTCTTTCCTAAATAATGCAGTATAATACCTATTTACATGGCATTTACATTATATTAGGTATTACAAGTAATCTAGAGGTGATTTAAAGTATATGGGAGGATATGTGTAAGTTATATGCAAATACTACATTATTTTGTATGAGGAACCTGAGTATCCATAGACTTTGATATCCACAGTGCAGGGACCCTGGAACCAACCCTTCATGGACATACAAGGAGATGATGGTGACATGTAATTATATACATTATATAATGTAGCATATATAATTATACTATGTTATTTTATGTCTTATATAAATTATACATATTCATGTGCTACTATATGTAATTATATTATAACATACTTGTATATTGCAGAATTATATATAAAGATAACATTATTATATATATTTACTCTATAAGTCAATCATACTCCTCAGAATCACATTATTATCATAGGTCCATGCTGGCCCCTCTCTTAATTTCTTTTATGCATTCATTTCTTCTTATTTCTCTTCCCACTTCTTCCTCCAATCCCCCTCCACAGAATAGACAAGCATTCTAATGTGCTTAATATATATCCTTTTGTACGTTTTTACAAAATATGTAAAACTTTTTATTGTCTGTTTCACAAAATATGTATTTTACGTGCATGAATTTTAAATTTATGCTAATAAAATTATTTACAGATTTCATTCCTGTTTCTTTTCCTTCTATTTAAAAAGTGAGACATGGGTTTCTAGCATCCACTTGTGTTGCTCTAGGCACATGTATTCTGTCACTGTTTCTGCTGTATAGTTCTTCATGATGGGGAATGCTCCATTTTCAATCTCTTTTTTTCCCACCGAATAGACACCAAGATCATCTCTAATTTCCACCACCTGAAGCAACACTATGATGAGCTTCCTTGAGAATGTGACCTCAGGATACTGTGTGAGAACTTCTTTTTGTTGATTATCCAGAAATATAATTGCTGAGTCATAAAGTGTGGGGATATTTACTAGGACTAAGCACTACTAGACTGTCTCTACTCTCCCAGGAAGATGTCACAACGTTCCCATCGTCACTTGGCAATGTCCAGCTTTCTCATTTTTTGCCAGTTTAACATGTGTAAAGTAACGTCTCATTATTGATTAATTTACATTTCTGTGACTACTAATGAGTTTGAGAGCAAGTTTTCATGTTTACTAGCCTTTTGGATTTTCTCTTTTGTAAATTACCCAATCATATCTTTAGCACATTTTTTTATTGGGGATTTCTGTCTTCTTGTTGTTGTTGATTTGCTCTTTTGTAAATTACCCAATCATACCCTTAGCACATTTTTTTTTTTTTATCGGGAATTTCTTTCTTCTTCTTCTTGTTGATTTGTAAGTATTGCTCGTGTTAAATATTGGTCTTTCATGGTTTTAGATATTTAAACATCTCTCAATATGTAACCTGTCTGTAAACTTTATCCATGACACGCTTCATCTAACAGAAAGGTCTAGTTATGGTGTAATCAAGTTCATCAATTCTTTTGTTCATAACTTATTAATTTTAAGGGAAAATCCTGTTTAAGAATGTTTTCCTTCAATCTTATGTAACAAAGGTATTCTTTTTCATTTTCTGGTATAAACTTTGTAGTTTTCATTTTAACATTTAGTTCTGAATTCATTCATAATATTCCTTTTTCATTTACTGTTAAAAGGGATTTAGTTTTATTATTTGACATGTTGCAAGTCAGTTTTCTTAACACCATTCACTAAATTATCTGTCCTTTCCTCATTGGTTTGCAGGGCTGTCTTTGCTGTTTGTACATGGGTCTGTTTTCAGAGCTCTATGGTCTGGGAAATTACTTTTATTACTATGTTTAGTATTTCTTATAAATGGTAGGGCATTTCTTATGGCACTTATTTCTTAGGACACTTCTGTCTGTAGTGCTTTTTTCTGAGATGTTAGAATAAGGTGTTTTTTAGTTTCTTCAAAGATTCGTATTCAAGTTTTATTGAGTTTATATTGAATTTATAAATAAATGTGGAGTGAACTGGTATCTTTGTGATATTAAGTCCTAACATCCAACATTATAAAATGCCTCTAAATTTGTTCAGGTCATCTTCCAGAAAACTTGTATATTCTTTGGCATCTTAACTTCAGATAACTTTTTTGTTATTGAGATAAATATCTTTTTAAATTTCATTTTTCTATTTGATTACTACTAATGAAAAAGAGTGCCCTTTAATTTTGTAAAGTAATCTTTAATCCAGAAAGCACATTGAACTTTTAATAGTTTTAAGGGTTAGCCTGCACTTCTGTTGTTTTTTTCTAGGTAGATAATTATATCACTCATGAAATGTTAGTTTTATTTCTTGTCTTCCAGTCCTTGACTTTCTTATTTCTTTTGCTTTCCTAGTTATATATGCCAACATGTATAGTACTGTGTGAAGTAGTAGCGGTGTTAGAGGTCATCCTTCTTTTATTCTTAGTCTTTACGGGAATGCACTAAGGTTTTTTCATTAACCACAGTGAAAAAAACCTCAGTGCATTTCATTAAAGACTACGAATAGCCTGGTACATATTTTTACTAAGCTCAGGAATTTCCTGGCTATTCTTTTTTTTAATAATGACAAACTGTTGAAGCATCTTTATTTGTTTTTGGAATCAACACTACAATAGGCTTGCAAAATAAGTTGAGCACCACTACTCCTTTCCTATTATCAGGAACAACATATATAAGATAAAAGTTAAATGGAAAATCAGGGTTCCCTTCCAATATGGGGAGTCTAGGCTCTCTGGAGAGAAAAATGCTGTATTTCATTTCCAACCAGAAAAAAAAAAAAAAAAAAAATGTGTCTTGTTCAAATCCAGCATTGATTATTGTCTGGTGTCTTCTACCGCAATAGTAGGGTGCCTGGTTTTTTTTCAACCATTGTTTCACATAAACCAGGAAGACTCATGCTAAAAGAAGCATCTGCTATTATGATTGTTCAAACCCATTTTGAGTTTTCAAAGATTTCAAATAGTAGGATGGATTCTAAAGCCATCTCTTGCTAAGGTCATTGTTTTTGCTTCTTTGTTGCCTATGAGCTTAATTACACTGAAGGCAAAGGTAAGAAGTAGAAGTGGGGCATGCAAGGAAAAAGAGTATGGTGAGTTATACCTAGTAAAATGCCTTTAGGGACGTGAATGAGATGGTCATAATGGTTCCCTTGGCTTGACTGAACTTCAGATAGGCTTACTCCTAATGCTAGGCCCTGAACTCCATTTTCTTGGAGGATTTGCTTTAGAACTTGTAACTGTAAGTTCTTTCTCTGGCTGTAAGTTTTATAATGAAAAATTATAGTTTACTTAGCTTGCCTCCCAAACCAACTTGAGATGGCATAGGCGAAGAGCTGGAGTTTGCCGTTTTAGTGGCCTTTAAGCGTTTTTAGTGGAGCTTAGGTTTTAAAACTGGCAGGAGGCTTTTTAAAAGAGTTATGTCTCAAACTTTGAAATGTAATCATCAAAGAAGATACTAGCACATTTCCCCTTCTCTATCGGAAGGTAGGAGTCTAACTTCAGTGAGTGCCTTACTCCAAGTTGCAAAACTACCTCCTGGTCCTAAAGATATGAGAATTCTATTTTTCTTTCAGATAAAGTCAGTTAGCAAACACAGATGGTCCCTCAACATCCTCCAATACCTTTCCTCTAGCTCACCACAGAACTTAAAAACCCTCTCACCCTTTGTTTCGACAGAGTGGAGCTCAAATTAAGTTCTAGTCTCTCTACTCTATTGCAATAGCCTTGATAAAGTCTTTCTTGACTGCTTAACTTTGTTCAGTGCAATTTTTGCTTTGATGGAAGCAAAAATGATTGAATAAATATATTTGGATGAAAGTATTTGGGTTAAATGTTGTAAATTCCCCAGTGCCTCTTAAAGAGCAGGAGGATATCGTTAGTATGGTCTCATGAAGGGCAAGGAACACTTGAATGATGTTAATGATTGAGATCCTAGTCTTAAGTCAGATTTTCCCTTTGATTAACAGTCTAAACAACTAAAAATTTTTGTCCATTACATAGAATCCCTAAGCTCCACTAAAATGGCAAACTCCAGCTCCTTCCCTATGCTATTCCAGTTTGGTCTGGGAGGCAACATGAGTAAAACTTTGGGATATTAAATATGGCTATAAGTAATCAAATCAGCAGCCTTCAGCTTCTTTCTTATGGCACATATTAGCTCTGAAAAGATGTTTCTGATGTATGCCTCCTTTGCCACCACTTCACTGACCAAAAAAAAAAAAAAAAAAAAAAAAAATTCCTGTTAGAAAGGTTGCATATGGAAGAGCACGTGCATTAAAAAGAAAAATGGAGACGGGTGGATCACGAGGTCAGGAGATCGAGACCATCCTGGCTAACACGGTGAAACCCTGTCTCTACTAAAAAAAAAATACAAAAAGCTAGCCGGGCGAGGTGGCGGGCGCCTGTAGTCCCAGCTACTCGGGAGGCTGAGGCAGGAGAATGGCGTGAACCCGGGAGGCGGAGCTTGCAGTGAGCTGAGATCCGGCCACTGCACTCCAGCCTGTGCGACAGAGCGAGACTCTGTCTCAAAAAAAAAAAAAAGAAAGAAAGAAAAATGGAAGCATATCCAATCTTCCCTCTGCCTGGATTATTCTCAACCATCCCCCAGCTGCCCCACAACACAGTCACCAGGGGAATCTCTACCCATTTTTCCAGAGTTAGTTCAAATATTTTCCCTTATATTACATTATATAAAGCTTTTCTAGAAACTCTACACCAGACAAAGCTACTCTGTATCTCTATCTCCATCACAGTGTTACATACTATATTGAAATTATTTCTTGATATGTCTGCTTTCATGAAGCTAATTAAGACTTTAATGAAGTCTTAATTAGACTGATCATCTACCATAGTGTTTGGCACATTTTGGGGTGATAGATTTATTTCACATCTTTATTTTCAAACTTAAGAGCAATAAGGCTCGAGGCATGTTCTCAGAATTTCATAGTTGAACTTATATTACAAAAAGTTCCCTCCCATTATCATTGCTCTATTCAAGAGAAGGTACAGAATACAATTTAACATTCTATATGGAACTCTACCACTATACCTTAGTATCCTCTATAGCACCATAGAAAACTGTTCCTGATTAGCAGTTATTGGGAGGTTGAGAGCAATGAGTTCTGAGTGGCCCTCCAATCACTAAAAAACAAAAATTGATATTAACAACCTTTGTTCATGAAAGTAGCATGTTCTGAGTTGTTTCACTATTAGTGAGATTGGTTTGACTTAATGGAGGGAATTTATAGAGCAATTGGCTGGAATAAGGCAGAAGTCAAAAGGCAAAGATGTTTCACTTATTGGGTGAGGTTCTCTTCCTCCATTGTTTCCCATAGATAAAACCAAGAACTGGATGGTTCAGGCGTATTTTAGCATGGCACTAATGAGGCCAAAATTAAAACTTGGGGCCCTTTAAAAGTTTTTGTTTGTTTCCTGACTGCTGCCAACTGTTGCTCTATTAGAGATTGTCATTTTCATTAAGTATTTGCTAAGTTAGCACCTAGATAAGCCAGGTGCTTAATAACACAAATAACTATATACCATGATCCTGCCCCTGTCAAAGCTGAGAAGTCTATAAGAAAGACTGAGGAATGCATAGAACATGCTACTCTCTGCTTTCAGAGATGGTCTTCCAGATTTCTTTTGATTTTCCAGATTCCACTTTGTGATACTGAGGTTGCAGAAAGAATCCCAAAGATCGTTAGGATTCCAATAATTCTGAGGATAAAGTTCAACATTTAGATTCTAGCTTCAATAGATCATGGTAAGACATGTTAAATCCCTGTACTCACCCAAATCTGCACCCTGTACATGATGAAATGCAGTACAATCTTCTTTCCCATGAGCCTTTGTGAATCAGGGTTTACTCTATCTTGTGGCGACCTACAGCTAAATGAGGGATGGGTGCTGATTGACAGTGATGTTCAGGTAAACTTGGGGGTGCCTCCCTTCCTTTAGGTCTGGGCTTCTATATGATCTCCTGATATTTTCTCTGCTTAAGTTGATCTCCACTCCCTTCCTCTGAATACTCCTACTCTCTAGGTAATGTCATTTACATCACAGCGGAAGTGAGAAAGCGAGGGGTGAGGCCCAAGAGTTTCTCTAGGTCATTGCCATCCCTGCTAAGGCAATAAGTCCAGGGTAGGTTTCTCAATACCCAAAGGATTCAATCATGCCCATCGCCTACACTTGTCTCAAGTTGCTAGACCTGCAGATGGAACTTGGCATTATTCCTTGAAATGGCTCATGGTGTTCCCTGAGAATGAATGAGACAGGAGATGAGATGGAGGTCAGTCCTATTGGCAAGAGGGAAAAAAAGCAAGTATGTTTGTTTAAATATTATACCTGTAAAATCCCACAGTCTCTTGTTTCAGTGAGCTTCAATAACAGGTGCACATAAAAGAACTTTGAAAAATACTGGGCTTACATATGGAAGGTAAATGTCTGAGTCTGTTTATGCTGCTGTAACAAAATACCAAATACCACAGATTAGGTCATTTATAAAGAGCAGAAATTTATATCTTACAGTTCTAGGGACTAGAGATTCCAAGATCAAGTCTGGTGTCTAGTGAGGGCTGATCTCTGCTCCAAGATGCTGTCTTGTTACTGGGTTCTTACATGGTAGAAGGCAAAATGACAAGTGGGCCTAATTTCTTTTATAAAGGTCTTAATCTCATGCACTAGGGATCCACCTTCATGACTTAATCTCTGCCTCTTAATACTATCACATTGGAGATTAAGTTTCAACATGTAAATTTTGGAGGGGACATAAACATTCAAAAAGCACAGCAGTAAGCCTACTTTTATCTTGTGTTTACTTTGCAATCCTACTTTGTCATTAATTCTCAGTATAAAAAATGTTGCTCCACGTTGCAGGTGAGAATACAAAGAGAGAAAAGGTAAATTTAACAACATAGTAAGCATCAAGCAAGTGATGATTTTCTTCTTGTTCACTACCCCTGACACCAACACTCATTCAGCTACTTTTACGACAAATATTTGGTGATCCTTGATTCTGTGCAAAGCACTGATATCTTGACAATAGTGTAATATTTATCTGTTGAGTTTGATGTTTTGGTTACATGTTACTTTTGCTTTTCTTTTCTCACTGTTAATCCCCTCAGAAACCTCGACATAGAAAGCTAAGGAATGTCTTCCCGTAGTCACACAATGAATCAAAAACATACTTGGAATTTGAACTCTGCTCCCTTGACTCTTCTTTCTACCAGTTCATGCTGCTGCTAACTGTGATCTTAGATCATCAAAACTCTGCAGCTCTTCTAACAGCTGCGTCCATACTAACAAATTTGGCCATAGTTTTTTTGTTGTTTTCTTTTCCTGTTTCCATCCCATTATTTTTTTCTCTTTTAATTTTAGGTAAAGCAAATTTGTATGTTGTCAGTCAAATTATGATAAATCTTCATAAAAAACAGTCTATCTGATTCACAAGTTCAGCCAAAAAAAAAAAAAATCTAATAAATATACTCACAACCTTATTATGGCAATATTCTCTAATATTCATGACTTACTGGTATAATATCGTACTTAACACGTTACAAAATACTTTCACAAACCTCACTTGAAAACCTCACATAGTCCTTTGTGGGGAAAACCAAAACAACATTAATGCTCTGCATCTTTCAAGAGATTAAATGTATGTGAAGAGTTTAGTGACTGAAGATCTAACTTCACAAAAGTTATATTTGGCAAATCCAAGCCCATCCAACTAATGCACTTCCCAGAACAACTTTCTTTAAAAGGAACTTTTTATTAGGCAAAACTAAATTTGCTTATATATCACACAAAGCCCCCCTCACTGTCCAGATAATAAAGTCCAAATTCCTTAATATAGTTTTAACATTCATGTAACTTTTATGGTCAGAGTAATGGAAATTTGATTCAGAGTGACACAAGTAGAAACAAATCATGTGACTTGAATGTCCATGGATGAACCAAAAACTTCAGGCACAGGGATCAAGTAGTGTCAGCAAGCCTCCAACCTTCCCTTTCTCTTGCTCTCTCTCATTCCATTCTTAAATTATACTTTCTTCTGTGTGTTTGCCTTATTTGGCCAAAAACTTTAGGCCAGGGAAGGTAACTACTTATAACAATTCATGTAATTTGAGATTCCAGAGGAAGAAAGATCTCATATTCCAAGGCTCCAACAGGCCTAGTTTGGGTCACGTGCCTTAAACTAATCACTATAACAAGGAGGCTATAACTCCAGATGAGGCACCTTTAGTCATTACCTTCCCTAAGAGATTGAATGAAGAAAAGGCCAACCAAGGTTACAAGGAGTTGGGATATGTGGTTTCCCAAAGAAAACCAGGGTTATATTATCCCTTGAAGGGGGAAGAGATACTGGTGAGATTAAAAAAAAAAAAGTACACTGCCCATGGCATATACACCTTACCATGATTGACTTGACTACTCTTAGTCTCTCCCATCAATACTCCTTCTCTCCATTCACCAGACTCCATATAATCTTTGGAATGTGCTTATCATTTTTGGGCCTTTGTGCCTGTGCAAGCACTATTCTCTCTGTCTGAAATGTCTTATTGACTAAGTTTCATTTCCTTTAAAAATCCAACTAAATATCTTTTTTGAGAGGCCTTTGCTGACCTGCATTTCATCTCCATGTTATTTTCTCCTTTGTATCACTATATAATATTTAGTATTTACCTACTCTGTTTAGCACAATAGCCTGGGGGAGTACTATTGGATCCCTAAATTGTAGGACAGATGCAAAGTAAGTATTCAACAAATTATTGCATTAATAAATGTTGAGTGAATAAATAAATGAATTGGTGGAGTTTTCCAAGAATAATATATAAAGCTTATGATTTTTCCTGGATGTCAGGATCATCTCTCAGCTCATCCCTTCATTCCTTCAACCTCCTCAACACATGCACACAAAGATACATATGTGCAACAGTTCTATTGTTATTAATAGCAATAAATAAAAGCATAAGCAGTTGAAGTAGTGATACGGTTTGACTGTGTTCCCACCCAAATCTCATATTGAATTGTAGCTCCCATAATTCCTACATGTTGTGGGAGGGACCCATTGGTGATAACTGAATCATGGGGGTGGTTTCCTCCATACTGTTGTCTGGTAGTGAATAAGTCTCACGAGATCTTATGGTTTTATAAGGAGAAATCACCTCACTTGACCCTCATTCTCTCTCGTTTGTTGCCATGTAAGACATGCCTTTCACCTTCCACCATGATTGTGAGGCCTCCCCAGCCATGTGGAACTGTGAGTCCATTAAATCTCTTTTTCTTTATAAATTACCCAGTCTTAGGTATTTCTTCATCAGCAGCATGAGAACAGATTAATACAGTAAATTGGTACCAGTAGATTGGGGCATTACTGAAACGATACTTGAACATGTGGAAGCACCTTTGGAATTGGGTAACAGGCAGAGGTTTGAATAGTTTGGAAGACTCAGAAGAAGACGGAACAATGTGGGAAAGTTTGGAACTTCCTAGAGACTTGTTGAATGGCTTTGACCAAAATGCTGATAATGATATAGACAATGAAATTCAGGCTGAGGTGGTCTCAGATGGAGATGAGCAACTCATTGGGAACTGGAGTAAAGGTGACTCTTGCTATGTTTTAGCTAAAAGACTGGCAGCATTTTGGCCCTGCCCTAGGGATTTGTGGAACTTTGAACTTGAGGGAGATGATTTATGGTATCTGGTGGAAGAAATTTCTAAGCAACAAAGCATTCAAGTGGTGACATGGGTGGTGTTAAAGGCATTCCATTTTAAATGGGAAACAGCATAAAAGTTTGAAAAATTTGCAGCCTGACTTTGTAAAATAAAAGAAAAACCCATTTTTTGAAGAGAAATTCAAGCCACAGATATTTGTATAAGTAACAAGGAGCCAAATGTCAATTGCCAAAACATGGGGAAAATGTCTCCAGGACATGTCAGAGACCTTTGCAGCAGACCCTTCCATCACAGGCCCAGAGACCTAGAAGGAAAAGATGGTTTCCTGGGCCAGAACCAGGACCCCCACCACCTGCTGTGTGCAGCCTAGGAACTTGATGCCCTGCTTCCCAGCTGCTCTAGCCATGGCTAAAAGGAACAAAGGTCCAGCTTGGGTACAGCTTCAGAGGCTGCCACAATCCTTGGCAGCTTGCACGTGGTGTTGAGCCTGCCAGTGCACAGAAGTCAAGAATTGAGGTTTGGGAATTTCTGCCTAGATTTCAGAGGATGTATGGAAACACCTGGGTGTCCAGGCAGAAGTTTGCTGCAGCGGTGGGGCCCTCATGGAGAACCTCTGCTAGAGCAGTGTTGAAGGAAATGTGGGGTTGAAGTCCCCACACAGTCTCCACTGGGGCACTGCCTTGTGGAGCTGTGAGAAGAGAGCCACCATCCTTCAGATCCTAGAATGGTAGGTTCACTGACAGATTGCACTGCACATAGGGAAAAGCCATAGACACAATGCCAGCCTGTGAAAACAGCCAGGAGCAGGGTCTGTACCCTACAAAGCCACAGAGACAGAGCTGCCCAAGACCAGGGGAACCCACCTTTTGTACCAGCATGACCTGGATGTGAGAGATGGAGTCAAAGGAGACCATTTTGGAGCTTTAAGTTTTGACTGCCCTGCTGAATTTTGGACTTGCATGGGACCTGTAGGCCCTTGGTTTTGGTCAATTTCTTCCACTTGGAATGACTGTACTTGCCCAATGCCTGTACCCCCATTGTACATAGAAAGTGACTAACTTGCCTTTTATTTTACAGGTTCATAGGCAGAAGGGACTTGCTTTGTCTCAGATGAGACTTTGGACTGTGGACTTTTGAGTTAATGCTGAAATGAATTAAGACTTTGGGGGACTGTTGAGAAGGCATGAATGGTTTTTGAAATGTGAGGACATGAGATTTTGGAAGGGCCAGGGGCATAATGATGTGGTTTGGCTATGTCCCCAACCAAATCTCATCTTGAATTATAGCTCCCATAATTCCCATGTGTCATGGGAGGGAACCAGTGGGAGATAATTGAATCATGGGGGTGGTTTCCCAAATATTATTCTTGTGCTAGTGAAGAAATCTCACAAGGTCTGATTGTTTTATAAGATGAAAACCCTTTTGCCTGACTCTCATTCTCTCTCTTGTCTGCTGCAATGTAAGATGTATCTTTTGCCTTCCACGATGATTGTGAGGTTTCTCCTCACAATCTCCAGCTACGTGAAACTGTGAGTTCCATTAAACCTTTCTCCTGTGTAAATTACTCAGCCTTAGGTATGTCTTTATCAGCAGTGTGAGAAAGGACTAATACAAGTAGGGATGACATTCCATAAATCCTCTTCATTTTCCAAGCATCCACATTATTAATAACAAGATAATTTTTTCCACATAGTCAAATCTCAACTTTAATACATTTCCCAAAAGAAATTAGAGTAGCCCCCATTCTCCAGATATGAACTCTTACTTGGGTAGGTTTCTGCATATTTTTGATTCTTGAGGTAAGAGAGACTCTCATCACAAGAAACGATACTATGATGCATTAAAAATGCTAAACCTCTCATTTCCAGTCTTGGGTGGATCCAGGAATTCCAGTAAGTTCACAAGTGTGTTGTGAACTGTAAAGTGTAGAAAACATGCTCCATTCTTATGCAAGGTTTGCCAATATCCCCGTGAATGAAGCACACTTGCCTCATGCAAATTATTATATATACCAAAGCTGACAAAGACAAGAATGGGATGGACCAGCCAAGGGGTGAGAAAGGAGGTGTTGACAGCTTGCTTTGGTATTCAGACTTCTCTGACTGAGAACCCTGAAGATCATCCATGTTCATCCCTCTGTGTCTATGAGGAGGGCTTCTTTTCTTTAGCAATCTAATAAAATAGAAACTTCAACAGGACACCTATAAGCAAGATATGGCATGTACTCATAGCTAGAAGGTGGCTCTCTGACAGTTCCTTCTGTCATTACCCTCATGCTGGTTATCCTTGCATCTTCCCTGAGTCCTGAGTCTCCATTGCTCCACCCATTCTAATTGTCTAATGGTATAGATCACCTCACAGCCAATCAAGCAAGCATCTATAAGGCCCACTTATGGGCCCAGCACTATGTACCTTCTGTTCTGGATACAAAAGAATTCTGTGGCCTAGTCCCTTTTTGTGTGCAGTTTGGAAAACAAAGTGAATACATCCAAAGCAATTGAAGAGGTGTAAGGTATCTATATGAAAATGCAAACCTTTATGATGGGAGTCCTGAGGAAGAGTTCAAGGTAGAGTTTACTTATGTGATGGAGAGGACTTATGGAAAATAAATTCATTTGAGCCTTGGAGGATTGGCAGATTTAGAGAGGAAGGAACAGAAGGGTATTCCAAACAGTAGGAACTTAAAACACAAAGACACAAAGACCAAAGTGTGCAGAGAAGATATGTGGGACTGAAGAAGGGCTGTTTCATTTTAAGATGAGAGCAGAAAATTTAGGAAATTAAATTGCCCTCCTGCCTCAATTTTAGCCATCACAATCCTTCATTGTATGTTGGAGTTTATCTATGAATCCCAGCAGCCTCCTGGGAAAGAGGCAACTGAGAGTATTGTTCAGGGAGCTGTGTGAAGCCAGAGGGAAACCAGAGTGAGCCAAATGCTGTATTTTTCCTTCTCATTGTTAGTGAAAGCTGGCACAGAAAGCTCATATCTTTCCATACTTCCATCTCTCACTCACACCCCACAGCATCACCAACATTCATCATGAAGGAAAGCCTGTTCACAACAAGAAGGGCATAAGCAGACTGAGTGTGTGGCTAACCGGGAGCAAAGACTTGGGCTCTCAAACAGTCTTCCACATTAAATGTGTGGTCTCTGTCTTACTGGCCTCAGGCCCCAGTGGGAGCCTGCTTATTAGAGCAGCTTTTGCCAATTGCTTCTCTGCTTTAAGATAGTAAAACCAGCATTCAGTCTTTTTGGCTCTAATTTTAGTGTTCTTTCAACACTTCCTCCATGAAAGAGGCAGAGGAGAGAATTCCCTTTCTCAGTATTCCCTCTTCTTAGGAAAAAAACACACAGGCCTTTTTCTCCTCAACTACTAGGATACCAAAATTGTCTTGTAGTAGTTTCATAATTTGAAGTGTTAGATTTAAATATTTAATCCATTTTGGTTTTATTTTTGTATAAGGTGAGAGATAGGGATCAATTTTCATTCTTCTGCATATGAATACCCAGTTTTCACAGCACCACTTACTGAAGAGTCTGTCTTTTCTTCAACATATGTTCTCAGTATTTTTGTTGAAAATAAGTTCACTATAGCTGTGTGGATTTGTTTCTGGGTTCTTTATACTGTTTCATTGGTCTATACATCTGTTTTTATGCCACTACCATGCAGCTTTGGTTACTATAGCTCTGTAGTATAATTTGAAGTCAGGTAATGTGATTCCTCCAATTGTATTATTTTTACTCAGGATAGCTTTCGCTATTATGGGTCTTTTTTGATTCCATATAAATTTTAGAATTTTTTTCCCATTTGATGAATAATGTCATTGGTATTTTGATAGAGATTGCAATGAATCTTTAGATTGTTTTGAGTAGTATGGACATTTTAACAATATTGATTATTTTCAGTCCATGAACATGGAATATTTTTTCATTTTTTGGTGTCCCCTTCATTTCCTTTCATCGGCGTTTTATAGTTTTCATTTTAGAGATGTTTTACTTCTTTGGTTAATTCTTAGGTATTTAATTTTATTTGTGATTGCTGTAAATGAGATCACTTTTTAAGTTTCTCTTTCAGATTGCTCACTGTTGGCATATAGAAATACTACTGATTTTGGTATTTCACTTTTATGTCCTATAACTTTGCTGAATTTGTTTATTAGTTCTAGTAGTTTTTTGGCTGAGTCTAGGCTTTTCCAAAAACAAGATCATATCATCTGTAAACAAAGGTAATTTGACTTCTTTTTCAATGTGGATGGCTTTCATTTCTTTCTCTTGTTTCATTGCTCTAGCTAAGACTTCCAGAACTATGTTGAATGACATTGGTGAAAGTTGGCAACCTTTCATGTTCCAGATCTAGAGGAAAGACTTACAGTTTTTCCCCATTTAGCATAATACTATCAATGGGTGTATAATATATAGCATTTATTATGTTTAGGTGTTTTCCTTCTATCTCATTTTTTGAGGATTTTTATCAGGAAGGGATGTTGAATTTTATCAAATGCTTTTTTCAACATTAGTTGAAATGATCATATGATTTCTATCCTTCATTCTGTTGATAAAATGTATCACATTGATTGATTTGCATATGTTGAACCATCCTTACATCCGTGGATAAATTCCACTTGGTAATGGTGAATGATCTTTTTAATGTATTGTTGAATTCAGTTTGCTAACATTTTGTTGTGGATTTTTGCATTGATATTTATCAGACATGTTGCCTTGTAGTTTTCTTTTTTTGATGTGTCTGTCTGGTTTTGGTATTAGGGTAATATTGACCTCCTGGGATTAACTTGGAAGTATTCCCTCTCCCTCTATTTTTTGGAACAGTTTAAGGAGCATTGGTATTAATTCTTCTTTTAAATGTTTGGTAAAATTCAGCAGTGAATCCATCAGGTCCTGGGCTTTTCTTCACTAGGAGATGTCTTATTATGGCCTTGATCTTGTTACGTGTTATTGGTCTGTTCAAGTTTTGGATTTCTTCATGATTGAATCTTAGTAGGTTATATGTGTATAGGAGTTTAACCATTTCTTCCAGATTTTCCAAATTTGCTCATAGTAGCCACTAGGGATCCTTTGAATCTCTGTGGTGTCAGTTGTTATGTCTCCTTTTTCATCTCTGATTTCATTTATTTGTATCTTCTCTCTTTTTTTCAGAGTCTGACTAAAGGTTTGCAAATTTTGTTTATCTTTTCAAGAAACCAACTTCTTGTTTTATTAATCTTTTGTATTGTTTTCTTCAATTAAATTCATTTATTTCTGCTCTGATTTTTATCATTTCTTTTCTTCTAGTAATATTTGGTTTGATTTTCTCTTGCTTTTCTAGTTCTTTAAAATGCATTATTTGGTTGTTTATTTGAAGATGTTCTTCTTTTTTGATGCAGGCACTTATAGTTATGAACTTCCCTCTTAGTGCTGCTTTAGCTGTATCCCATAGCTTTTGGTATGTTGTATTTCCATTATCATTTGCTTCAAGAAATCTATTAGGTCCATTTGTTCTATAGTGAAGATTGAATACAATTTTCGTTACTGATTTTCTGTCTGGTAGAGCTGTCCAATGCTGAAAGTAGAGTGTTGAAGTCTCCTACTATTATTGCATTGGGACCTATCTCTTTAGCTCTAATATAATTTGCTTTTTATATCTGGATGTGCCAGTGTTGGGTGCATATATATTTACATTAGTTATATCCTCTTGCTGAATTGACCCCTTTTTCATCATATAATGACCATCTCTGTCTCCTCTTATAGTTTTTTTTTCTTTAAATCTATTTTGTCTAATATACACATGTCTACTCCTGCCATTTTTTTTCCCATTGGCATGGAATATATTTTTCCATCCCTTTATTTTCAGTCTATGTGTATCTTTATAAGTGAAGTATGTTTCTTATAGACAACAGATCATTAGGCCTTTTTAAAAATTAATTCAGCCAGTCTATGTCTTTTGATTAGAGACTCAAATCCACTTAAATTTAATGTTATTATTCATAAGTAAGAACTTACTCCTGCCATTGTGTTATTTGTTTTTTGATTGTTTTGCAGTCTTCTCTTCCTTGTTTTCTTCCTTCCTATCTGCCTTTTGGTGAAGGTGATTTTCTTTGGTGGTCTGCTTTAATTTCATGCTTTTTATTTTTTGTGTATCTGTTGCAGATTTTTCGATTTGAGGTTACCATGGGGCTTTCAAATAATATTTTATAGCTCGTTATTTTAAACTGATGAAAATTTGACACTGATTGCATAAAAAACACACAAAAGTATACTTTTAAAACTGTATGGTTTTTGTTTTGTTTTGTTTTGTTTTTGAGACAGAATCTCGCTCTGTCACCCATGCTGGAGTGCAGCGATGCCATCTCAGCTCACTGCAGCCTCCATGATTCTCCTACCTCAGCTTCTCAAGTAGCTGGGATTACAGGCCTGGGCCACCATGTCCAACTCATTTTTGTATTTTCAGTAGAGACAGGGTTTTGCCATGTTGGCCAGGCTGGTCTCAAACTCCTGACCTCAAGTGATGTGCCCGCCTTGGCCTCCCAAAGTGCTGAGATTACACGTATGAACCACTGCACTCGGTCCAAAACTGTATAATTTGACTTTATTCCCTTGCTATTTAACTTTTAGTTCTCTTTATGTCTTATTGTACTGTCTATGTTTTGAAAAGTTGTTGTAGTTGTTATTTTTTATTGAGTCATCATTTAGTCTTTCTAGTTAAGAGTTTACACACCATGAGTACTGTGTTATACTATTCTGTATTTTTCTATGTGTTTACTATTATCAGCAAGTTATGTACCTTCAGATGATTTCTTCTTGCTCATTAAAGTCCTTTTCTTGGGCTGGGTGCAGTGGCTCACACCTAAAATCCCAGTACTTTGGGAGGCCAAGGAAGGCGTGTTGCCTGAGCTCAGGAGTTTTCAATCAGTCTGGGCAACATGATGAAACCCCATCTGTACTTGAGCCTGGGAGGTTGAGGCTGCTGTGAGTCATGATGGTGCCATTGCACTCCACCCTGGTAACAGAGCAAGACCTTTTAAAAAAAAAAAAAAAAAAAAAAGTCCTTTTCTTTCAGAAGGAAGATCTCCTTTTAGCATTTCTTATAGGACAGAGTTGATGAAACCCCTCTTTTTTTGCTTAGCAAGGTCTTTATTTCTTCATGCTTAAAGTATATTTTCACCAGATATACTATTCTAGGGTAAAAGGATTTTTTTCCTTCAGCACTTTAAATATGTCATGACATTCCCTCCTGGCCTGTAAGGTTTCCACTGAAAAGACTGCTGTCAGACATATTAGAGTTCTGTTCTATGTTGTTTCTTTTCTCTTGCTACTTTTAGGATCCTTTCTGTGTCCTTGACCTTTCAGAGTTTGATTATTAAATGTCTTAAGGTAGTCTTCTTTGAGTTAAATCAGCTTGGTGTTCTATAACCTTCTTCTACTTGGACACGAATATATTTCTCTAGGTTTGAGAAGTTCTCTGATATTGTCCCTTTAAATAAACTTTCTTACCCCTATGTATTTCTCTAACTCTTCTTTAAGGCCAATAACTCTTTGATTTGATCTTTTTAAGCTATTTTCAAGATCTCGTAGGCATGCTTCATCACTTTTTATTGTTTTTTCTTTTGTCTGTGACTATGTATTTTGAAACAGCCTATCTTTAAGCTCACTAATTCTTTTTTCTGCTTAATTTAATTCATTTGGTGAGGCCATGTTTTCCTGGTTGGTGTTAATGCTTGCAGATGTTCTTCAGTGTCTGGGCATTGACGAGTTAGGTATTTATTACAGTCCTCACAGTCTGGGCTTATTTGTACCTATCCTTCTTGGGATGGCTTTCTAGGTATTTGAAGGGACTTGGGCCACAAACTCAACAATGCTGTGCTTTTTCCAGACCCATAGAGGTACCACCTTGGTTGTCTTGGATAAAATCCGGAATAATTATCTGGGTTACCAGGAGAGACTCTTGTTCTTTTCCCTTACTTTCTACAAAACATATGAAACCTCTCTCTCTGTGCTGAACCACCTGGAACTGGGGGTGTGAGGATATAAGCACCACTGTGGCCACTATCACTGGGACTGCATTGTGTCAGACCTGAAGACAGCACAACACTTTCACAAGGTCCTTCCCTTCAGGGTGATCAGTTCCCCCTAGTCCTGGGCATGTCCAGAGATGCCATCTCGAAGCCAGGAATTGGAGTCAAAAGCCTTAGCAATTTATTTAATGTTCTATTCTACTGCATCTACGTTGGCACTCATACCACAATACAAAGTCTTTCCTGCTCTTCCTTCTCTGGTCCACAGGCAGAGGAGCCTCTCCCTGTGGCTGCCACCAACATCAGTCCATGGTGGGAGAGGGAGGGGGGATTCTGCCAGGCTACCACCAATGTTCTCTTAAAGCCCAAAGGCTCTCCCATCAGCTTCTGGTGAGTGCTGCCAGGCCTAGGACTCACCTTTCAGGGCAGTGGGCTCCCTCCTGGCCCAGAGCAGGACCAGAAATGCTGTCCACAAGCCTAGTCCTGCACCCAGCAACCCCAAGAGCCTGCTTGTTGCTCTATCCTGCTGTGGCTAAACTGGTACCTAGGACCCCAGAGCACTTCAGCTCACAATGGTGACGCTTGCCAAGAAACTCAATTCCAACCACTGGGATGGGTAACCCTCCTCTGGCTAGGGTTTGTCCAAATACTCCCTCCACGCACAGGTGCTGGCTTAGCCTAGCATGGCTTTATTCTCTGCTGTGACAGGGCAATACTGAATTCAATATAAAGCTCCCCAGTTGCTGTGCTCTCCCTCCCCAAAATGCAGAGATTATCCATACCACACAGCTGCTGCTGGAGATGGGGGAGGGGTGGCACTGGTGAACCAGGACCATCTCTCCTGCCCTCCTCAATGCCTCTTTCCACAATGCGAAGTTAAAACTAGGTACTGTGATTGCTCCCTTGATTTTTGGTTCTTGTGACAGTGCTTTTCTGTGTGCAGATAGTCATTAAAATCTGGTGTTCCAGCAGGGGGAACAAACAATGTAGGCTTTATTTCAACATTTTGCTCTCTGCTCTGTATGTTAATTTTGTGTCCTGCAACTTCACTGAATTCATTTATAAGTTCTAACAGGTTTTTGGAAGTCTTCAAGGTTTTCTTTTCTGAGATCATTTTGTCTGCAGAGACAATTTAATTTCTTTCTTTCTAATTGTGATGCCTTTCATTTCTTTCTCTTGCTATACTGCTCTAGCTAGGACTTACATATGAAGTCAATGGACTACACTGACTAGAAGAGGTGACAGTAGAGATCCTTGTCTTCTTACTGATCTTAAAGGAAAAGCTTTCAACATTTTACCATTGACTGTAATGTTAGCTGTGGGTTTTTCATATGTGGTTTTCATTGTGTTGTGGTACATTCCTTCTATACCTAATTTGTTAAGGGTTCTTATTATTGAACGATGTTGAATTTTGACAAATTCTTTTTCTTCATCTATTGAAATGATCACATGGCTTTTGGCCTACATAATGTTAATGTGGTATATAACATTTATTGATTTCCATAAGTTGAAGTGTCCTTGCATCTCTGAGATAAATCCAACTTGATCATAGTTTTTGATTTTTTAATGCATTGTTGAATTAGGTTTGCTAATATTTTGTTGAAGACTTTTTACATCTATGTTAATCAGAAATACTGGTCTGTAATTTTCATTTCTTGTAGTGTACCTGCCTAGATTTCATATCAGGGTAATGCTGGCTTCATAAAATTAGTTTCAAAGTATTCCCTCCTCTTTGATTTTCTTGGAAGAGTTTGAGTAGAATTTGTATTGCCATTCTAAATATTTGGTAGAATTCAGCAGTGAAATTATCTGGTCCTGGGCTTTTCTTTGATGGGAGTCTTTTTATTAGTATTTCAATTTCCCCACTTGTGATTGTTCTGTTCAAATTTTCTATTTCTTTATTGTTCAATCTTGGTAAATTCTATGTTTCTAGGAATGTATTTGTTTCCTCTAGGTTGTCCAATACGGTGATGTAAGATTGTTCATAGTAGTCCTTTTGATTTTTTGTGCTTCTGTTGTATCAGTTATAATGTCTCCTAATTTTATGTCTTTCTGATTTTATTTTATGTCTTCTGATTTTATGTTTTCTCTGTTTTTTTCTTAGTCTAAAGATTTGTTGATTTTGTTTGTCTTTTCAAAAAACAGTTTCACTGATCTTTTGCAATTTTTTACTGGTCTCTGTTTTATTTATTTCTGTTCTGATGTTTATTGTTTCCTTTCTACTAAATTTGGGCTCAGATTGGTTTTTTTTTCCTAATTCCTTGAGGTACAATGTTTGGCTGTTTATTTGAGATCTGTCTTCTTTTTTATGTAGGCATTTATTGCTATAAACTCGACTTTTAAAACTGTTTTTGCTACATCTCATAAGTTTTGGTATGTTGTGTTTCCATTTTCATTTGTTTCTAAATATCTTTTAATTGCCCTTTTAATTTCTTCTTCATCCATTGGTTGGTCATATTGTTTAATTTACATATATTTGTGAATGTTTCAAAATTCCTCTGTCATTGACTTTTAGTTTCATACCATGGTAGTTAAAAATACACTTGCTATGGTTTCAATGTCCTAAAAGTTATTACAACTTTTTTGCAGTTTAACATTATTATCCCAGGAATATTGCATATGCACTTAAGAAGAATGTATATTTTACTACTCTAAATGAAATGTTCTGTATATGTTTGTTAGGCCCATTTGGTCTAGAGTGTAGAAGCCCAATGTTTCCTTATTGATTTTCTGTCTGGATGATCTATCTATTGTTGAAAGTAGGGTATTGAAGTCCCCTACTATTATTGTATTGCATTTTATTGCAGTCTATATCTCCCTTCAGATCTATTAATATTTGCTTTATCTATTTAGGTATTGCTATGATGGCTGTATATATACATGCAACTGTTGTTCCTCTTGATGAATTGACCTCTTTATCATTAAATAATTACCTTGTCTCTTTTTATAATTTTTGACTTAAAATCTATTTTATGTTAGTATTTCTACCCTTGCTTTTTAAATTTTCCATTTGCCTGGAATATCTATTTCTATCTTTTCACTTTTAGCCTATATATGTTTTTAAAGATGAAGTGAGTCTCTTGTAGGCAGCATATAATTTTTCTTGTTGCTGTTTTTTCTCTTTTAATCTGTTCAGCCACTCTGGTTTTTTATTAGAAAATTTAATACATTTACATTCAAGGTAATTATTGATAAATGGGTCCTTACTATTGCCATTTTGTTCATTGTTTTATTCTTGTTTTGTAGCTCCTTGATTTTTTATCTCAGTAATTATGTTCTTTTTTCCTTTGTTGTTTTTTCCCTCTCTTGCTGTCTTCCTTTGTTATTAGATTATTTTTCTCTAGTGGTATGCTTTGACTATTTTACTATTGTGTATCCATTATGTTTTTGCCTTATGATTATGAGGCTTAAATAAAATATCTTGTGGTTGTAACAGTCTCATTTAAGCTCATAGCAACTTTACTTCAATCACATTTTTAAAACTCTAAAATTTTACTTTCCTACACAAACATTTTATGTTTTGATGTTACAATTTATGTCGTGTTATATTGTTTATTCCTTAACAAATTATTACAGCTATCATTAATTTTAATAGCTTTGTCTTTTAATCTTTATACTAATGATATAAGTGATTTACACACTTATACCTATTTACACCACCACTGCAGTATGAGAATAATCTGAATTTCGTTGTATACTTACTTCGATCCATAAATCTTATACTTTCATATGTTTTATGTTACAAAATACCATCCTTTTCTTTCAGTTTGAAGAATTTTCTTAGCATTTCTCATAAGGCATGTCTAGTGGTAATGAACTCCCATAGCTTTTGTTCTCTGGGAAAGTCTTTACCTCTCTTTCATTTCTAAATGGATGATGGGTTTTTTTTTTTTTTTTTCAGTACTTTGACTATTTCATTCCACTCTCCCTTGGCCTGCAAGCTTTCTACTGGGGAATCCACAAATTTCCTTTTGGTGTTACCTTGTATGTGACTAGTTGCTTTTCTCTTGCTGTTTTGAAAATTATCTTTGGCTATTACTTTTGAGAGATTATAATTTGTCTCAGTAAAAATGTGTTTACATTTAATTTATTTTGGGATGCGTTGGGATTTATGGATCTGGGTGTTCCTTTTCCTCTAAAGATTTGGGGAGTTTTCTGTCATTTTTTAAAGTAATCTTTCTTCTTCTTTCTGTTTCTTTGCTGTTTGTTCCTCTTACTGGTCATTCAAATGATCTACCTTCAGTCTTGTTGATTGTTTCTTAGGCTTTATCAAGTCTGCTGTTGAAGATTTCTGTGGAATTTTTTATCTCAGTAATTATGTTCTTTTGCTTCATGATTTATGTTTCATTGTTTTTACGGTTACTGTCTCTTTGTTGAACTCATTTTTTCATATACTATTTCCAATTTTGTTTAGTTATCTATCTCTATTCTCTTGTAGCTCACTGAGCTTTTTTAAGATGATGATTTTGAATTTTTTATCAGATAGTTGGTAAATCATCATTTCCTTCATGTCATTTACTGGCACTTTATTTTGTTCCTTGGATAGTGTCATGTTTCCCTGATTGTTTGTGATCCTTTTGGACATGTATTGACATCTGCACAATTAAAGAAATAGTCACTTATTTCAGCCTTTACAAACTCACTTTGGCAGGGGAAGCTCTTCATCAGTCAGTCTAACCAGAGATTCTAGGATGACTTTCTAGTGGTCCATGGGTAAATTTGCTACTAGAGTCCTCTGGAAGGCTGGCCTGGTGCCTTGGTCAGCCGGTCCAAGTTTCCATTTTTTTATAGCTTCCTCAGTTCTTGCCAGAGGTCAGTTATGTGGTGTTCAATTAATATTTGATTAAATGACACTTTCATTTGTCATTTTTATGTCAACTATCAGTATGCTTCATAATAGTTACTCTCAATCTAGACAGTAAATCTCCTCCCATTAACACAATATCTTGTAAGGATTGCATGCCTTAAATGAGGCTTACAATGGGCATTGACAAGTGAGCTAACACAGCAAAATGATAAAGAGTTCAGTCTTGAAGTCAAACTACCTGCATTTGTAGCCTGATATTGCTGTTCATTTCTTGCACAAACTTGAGCAAGTTCTTTATCTTCTCTACATTTCAGTTGTCTTATTTGGCATAGATCTGTTAGGATTAAATAAATTGTTTCACATAAAGTACTTAGAACAGCTCCTGGTACACTAAGTGTTCAGTAAGTATTTGTTATTCTTATTCTTTAGCTCCAGAAGATATGTTAGCAACCTGGAGTTCTTGGCATGTTCACTCCCTGTTCCAAATACTGAGATTCCACTTTGAGTACTTTTATCCTGCCTTAGAGCCTAACAAAGGTAAACACTATTCACTCTAGCATAGCCATATGTGGGTTCTGCTCTGCTGTAGAGCTGGACCAGGAAGCAGTGAGTCTGGGCCGGGGCTTCTGACTTGCATGAGTTCAAATGAATATTAACCAGAATATGTTCCATGATTACCTGACATCATTTTGTGTTGTTTCCTCTTTGCTGGCTGCTTCCCTTTTAGTAAAACATTAGTATAAGCTCAAATACTGTACAATAAGCAAATTTCCAGGGCCTCACCTAGTTTATTCGTTTCATTAATATTATCCAATCAGACCGAAGCCCAGTATAAGTCATTTGAATTGGTAGTAGTACTTCAGAATGTTTTGTGATCAACATAATTTGTGAAAACAGCTTGGTGATTAGCTTTTAGAAGTTTGTATCAAAAATTATCTTATTTCTATTTATAGTTCTGTGACTCTGGTGTCACACAGAGCTATAGGCAAATTATTTCTTCTTGGATTTGGATTTTCCCAAATATAATTCTAAAAAATAATATTCATTTCCTCTCTACTGTCAGAGATTATCTAAAAGCACTCCAAGATTTCCCCCCCCAAAAAATAGGTGAATACAAGGACATAAAAACCCTTACTGTTTTTGTAACTTCTCAAATCTATCCTTTTGTGGTTCCACGACAAACTAATAAATAAAGAACTTAGATAACTCTCTGGAATCAAAAACAAGGAAAATTGGGGGGGAAAAAACCTACTATAGTATGAGGAAAGGCATTGTTTAATATGGATTTACTTTCAAGATAGAATAACTTTGGGTAGAAATTATTAGTTTACAGATAATTTCCTATGTCCTGAGTTAAGATTGCAAAAATTGGCCTGGTGCAGTGTCTCATGCTCATAATCCTAGCTTTTTGGGAGGCTGAGGTGGGAGGATCACTTGTGGCCAGGAGTTCAAAACCAGCCTGGGCAATATAGTGAGACCCTGTCTCTATAAAACAACTTAAAACTTAGCTGAATGTGGTAGCCTATGCCTATAGTCCCAAGCTATTCAGGAGGCTGAGGTGGAAGAATCTCTTAAGTCTGAGAAGTTGAGGCTGCAGTGAGCCGTGATTGCCCTACTGCAATCCAACCTGAGTAACAGAGTGAGACTCTGTTCCCCTCCACAAAAAAAAAAAAAAAAAAAGCAAAAAACAAATCTCAAATTTTCCTGAGCTCCCTCACAAGGATGTCAGTGATTTTTATAACCTTCACTCAAATCCTCTTGTATCTTTGTTTAATCAGAATTAACACAAATTTGTCCAATCTCAGAAATGCCTGAGAATTACAATATGGATATTTCTGAAAGCATCATTTACCATACAAAAGAGACTAAGTCTTGCTAGTGAGGGAAAATAATTATATCAAGTGATCTTGTTGCATGTCTGTTTTTATGCATACTTATATGCATGAATTTAGAAATAAATCATTTTGTATACATTACCTCATTCAATCTTCACAACAATGCCATGCAATAAATATGAGAGATACAATTACCCCAATTTTTACGCATGAAAGAACAGAGGAAGAAGAGAAATCAATAGAGATGACTGGGAGTGGATGATCACTCATTCATTTATCCATTTTTTCAACAACCATTTGTAAATAATTATATGTGTCACATTATAGAAAGATACAGCCACAAAAACATTCTTCTTAAAGCCTATACCTTAATGGTGGTAGCTTCCAGTTAAAAATATAAATGTTTTGATATAGACATCTGTGTTCAAAGAGTATACAGCCCTACTTTAAAGGTTGGGGAATATCTCCTTGGGGAACTCACATTTCAGCTGAGACAAGGAATAAGTAGAGTTAGCCAAATGAAGAGAAAGTGGGATGGGTATCCTAGGAGAAGGAGTAGCATGTCCCAAGGACCAGAGATGAATAAGGACAAACAGCAATTATCAAGAAACCAAAGAATGTTAGCACGAGGAGTGTAAAGTACAAGGTAGAAGATGGCAAGACATGAGTCTAGAGAGTTAGACAAATGACCAAAACTATAAAGGAGCTTGTAAATCATTGTGAATAGCTTGGAATTTATGTTAATCCTACCAGAAAGGCAACTAGAGCAGCATGAAAAACTAGAACAGTAAAATATTTTGAAGGTCACGGGCCAGGGAAAGTTTTAAGACTTTAAGAGTTAACCAAATTAATCCTTCAAAGAAGCCCAAAAATAAGAAAACTGAGAATACGTCATTTGAGACATCATGGATGACCTTAAAATTTCCATTTTGGTGGTAAAGGTTGAATACAAACCCATGAATAACTGAAAGATAAGGAAGTATAAGCAAAGGGGTGTAGACGGTGGTTTGAAAAGCCTACCTCACCTATTGCTGGAGTTGGTAGCAGGGTCAAATAAAAATTTTTCAAGATCAAAAAATCTAAACATGTTTGAAGATACAGAAGAAGAATGGACTATAAAGGCAGAAATTTAAATTGTCACAAAGTCATCAAAGACTAAGAAAGTGGGATGCATAGGAAATGTTAGAACTAAATGCTGAGTTGAGCACAAAGCCTCAGAGAAAGATCTGTATGAATATTTTTAAAGCCCAAGTACCAAAGTTAATCCTATTCAGTGTCTCCTCCCTGACTGCTTAATCTATAATAACATTCCTGAAAAGCTTTATCCTTTTATCACTTGGTTTTTCCCTAGTGAGACGTTTTCATGTTGGAGCCATGATTAGACTTTAAGTTCCCAAGTTTATCAATCACAGGGCAATATCTAGAGTTACAGTTACCTCTATGACAGACACTTTTATAGGAACAAAACAAAACTAGGCTACCTATCAACATATCAAACTTATAAAGATCGTAATTCTCTTTTTCAGATGAGAAACTGAAGTTCTAAAACATGATCTTTGCTGCTTGCCATAGAGAATTTCTAATCAAGTCACTGTTCTATACTCTATCTAAAGTTAGATTTTATAGTCCCAAAGTTGGAAAGATATGGCTGAAACTTTCTAAAATTAGTCAGTGTTCCAGAAGATGAAAGGTATATAAGTGAGTTGTTAAGTTACATATTCTTGGGATATAAAAAGACAACTGCTATGGTCTGAATGTGTGCTCCAAAATTCATGTATTAGAAACTCAATTCTCAGTACAATAGTGTTGAGAGGTGGGGCCTTTTGGAGATGCATAGTTCATGAGGGTTCTGCTCTCATGCATGGATCAATACCACTATAAAAAGGGCTTACAAGACTAGGCACAATGGCTCACATCTCTAATCCCAGCACTTTGGGAGGCCAAGGCAGTAAGATCACTTGAGACCAGGAGTTCAAGACCAGGCTGGTCAATACAGCTAGACCCCATCTCTATTTTTTAAAAAGAAAGAAAGAAAGAAAGAAAAAAGACTTACAGTGATGAGTGTACTCTCTTTTGCCAGTGAGGATGTAGCAAGAAGACCCACAACAGATGCCAGCACCTTGATCTTGGACTTTCCAGATCCCAAGACTGTGAGAAATAAATTTCTGTTCTTTATAAGGTACCCAGTCTGTAATATTCTGTCACAGCAGCACAAATGGACTAAGACATAAATTGGTACCAGGAGCATAAATGAATTAAGACAGTAATTATTTGCCACAACAAATACCTACAAACAGGGAAACAGCTTTGGAACTGAGTAATGGGTAAAGGCTAGAACAGTTTTGAAATAAATACTGGAAAGAGTCTGTATTGTAAGTGGAGCAGCATTAACAGCAGTTCTGGTGAGGGCTCAGAAGAAAAGAGTTGTAGGGAAAGTCTGAATCTTCTCAGAGCTTGCCTAACTGGTCATGAACAATGTTGGACAGTAAAAGTTATTCTCATAAAGTCTGAGAACAAAATCAGGACTATCTTATTGGAAACTAGGGAAAAGGTCATCTTTGTTATAAAGTGGCAAAAAACTTGACTGAATTATGTCTATGTCCTAGGACTTTATGGATGTCAGAACTTTAGAGCAATGAACACAAAGCTGTGTTCATCAAACCCATGAAGACACAGTGGCCTGAGATCTTGGGGACCCAATCCCCACACCAGCATGTCCAAGAGGTAAGACAGAGTCAAAGAAGACTATTCTCAGTCCTTAAGATTTAGTGCTGCTTATCCTGTTGGGTTTGGACTTACCTCGGACAAGTTACCCCTTTCTTCTAGCTTATTTCTACCTCTTGGAAGGAGAATGTCTATTATATACCTATTCTTCCACTATATTTAGGAAACATAACTTGTGTGATTTTACACACTCATAGCTGAAGGGAAATTTGATACTGAAATAAGTTAAGACTTTGGGGGCTATTGAGATGGCATGACACTTGAGAAGGATATCAATTTGGGGAGTCAGGGGCAGAATGCTGTGGTCTAAATGTGCCTCCAAAAGTTAATGTATTGGAAACTTAATTCCCAAGGCAACAATGTTGGGAAGTGGGGCCTTATGAGAAAGTGTTTAAGTCCTGAGGATTTTGCTCTTAGGAGTGAAATTGCTCTCTCTTGCCCTTCTGCCTTCTGCAAATGTGAGGGTGCAGCAAGAAGGGTCACAGCAGATATCAGAGTCTTGATCTTGGACTTCCTAGATCCCAGATTATGAGAAATACATTTGTGTTCTTTTTCAATTACCCTACATGTGGTATTCTGTTATAGCAACACATATGGACAACATGGAAAATAAACTCTGGCAAATAAATATACTCTTCTCCATTCCTGTGAAAACTGGAAGTGCTCATATGCAATAAATGGGTGTGGAAAGGTCTTCACAACTTGAAAGTAGACAAGTCGAGATTTTTCCTTTCATCACTGTGACAAGCAAAATTTTAAGTTCTCAGTCCATAATCTTATTCTAAGGTAGTATCAATGTTCCCCCCAAAAGTAGAGACCTCTCACAAGTATTGGCATGGAAAGTAAGTCACTTAATTCTTCTTCCTCATACTACCAACTCAAGAAAAGAAATATCACCAATGGAGCTTTTCTTAGACCCTTCAAGAGATTATGGATCCCACCCTAAAGTATTTCAGGACCTCCTGTATTTACAGGTGCATAGTCTTCCAGTTCTACAATGGATAAGTGAGGACATAACTATGTCTTATACAGGCCATAGGCAAAGGATATTGGAAAGAAAACAGATCTATTTCCAGATGTGGCAAAGCTGGAAAGCAAAACGTATTCAACAAGACTCACTCAGTATTCTAAATACTATCAAAATATGCAAGCATTGAGCCAAGACCAATAGTGCAAAATGTAACTGGTACAAAGATAAATTCCCACATCTAAGATAAATATCATGATTGTATGTCAACAAAATAGAAATGACCTCAGAAAATTTGGGTGTTTCAGTTGATTACAATATTAAAATGAACTAGCAGGCCGGGCGCGGTGGCTCAAGCCTGTAATCCCAGCACTTTGGGAGGCCGAGACGGGCGGATCACGAGGTCAGGAGATCGAGACCATCCTGGCTAACACGGTGAAACCCCGTCTCTACTAAAAAATACAAAAAACTAGCCGGGCGTGGTGGCGGCGCCTGTAGTCCCAGCTACTCGGGAGGCTGAGGCAGGAGAATGGCGTAAACCCGGGAGGCGGAGCTTGCAGTGAGCTGAGATCCGGCCACTGCACTCCAGCCTGGGCGACAGAGCCAGACTCCGTCTCAAAAAAAAAAAAAAAAAAAAAAAATGAACTAGCATAGCTACTAACAACATCTAATTCAACTTTAGACATACTAAAGAATATGTTTTTGTTGATGAAACAAATGATCTCCCTATATCCTTTATAGATCTACTCCATTCTGAAGCATTTTATTCCAGTTTGAGTGTAACAACTGGACTGTCAGCCAGGGCAGGGCAGCTGTGATCACATTTATATAGCAATTTACAGTATGCAAGTGTTTGACACGCTCTCTGATATTAATTTTGATCCCATAACTATCTTCTGAGATAAGTGTTACTACATCCATTTTTATAAGTGGCAATGTGAAAAGTGAGAGACATTAAGTGTCTTGACCAGGCAACATGGTTAGTAAGTGGCAGAGCTAGGTAATTGGCTCTTAGATCTCCATTCTTTCATCTATACATAGAACCACTGAGGTGTTCAACGTAGGGAGAGAAGACTTAGTTGCTCATGTTAATACTTTTGAAATATCGTAAGGCCCATTAGATGAGAAAGGAGTTAGAGTTACTCTGAATGAAGTAGTGGATAGACGTTAGGAAAACTGGCTATCAGCAAAGGCTGAATGATTGTCCTTAAAGGGGTAGAGAGCTGAAGAATGGGATTGTACAATAAAACAAATATAACTAAAGGGAGTCAGCAGACTAAAATGTATTCCCTAGTATATCTTAGATTATTTTTAAAGCTCCAGAGAACATTCCTGAACTAATTTTCCCTTACTCTCATGTTTTCTATAGACCTTTCTCTATTTTTATTATGAAAACAGAAGTGGAAAATTAAGAGGAAGGGTGCATTAACAATGACTCTGGAAAAGGAACTATTGAGAGTGCCATCTGCCTAAAGCTTTAGTATTGCATCAGCACAGGCTTTGATGGAATGTACCAATTATTTCTACTTCATGTGAATGAAGACAGGAAATAGAGATGCCAGTGTTTTTCCAACATAATATTTGGATCTAATGATGCTATATCCCTCCACACTCAAAGCTCGTCTGATCCTTCAAAATACTATATAAAATACCAAGTCAGTGTTACACTCTCCACTCAGACCCAGTAATGGAAGATGTTAAGATGTAGAAAAAGCACTGCCTTAGCAATCAGAAACTTTGCTTCTCATTACAGTTCTGCTAAGTACTTCCTGATTGGCCTTGAGTAAGCTGGTACTAAGGTTTGCCTTGGGCAAAGTGGGTCTTGAAGCCTGCTGCATCTTACATAGAATTGATAAGTATACACTATGTAATGGATAAAATGCATGTGCTTTAGCACCAGACAGATATGGTTTTAAGCAACTTCCTGCCACTTGGAAGATGTCTCACCTTGAGTACTTTTCTAAATTCTCTAACTTCAGCTTCTTCATGTTCTAAAGTTATAGAGAAGAAAGTGCATATGGAAGTATCATGCAAATTACCAATAAAGAAAATCACTGGTCAAAATCCCTATATTTTGGAGAAGAAAAATTTTAAAAACCAAACAGTCAGATAGAATTCAATCAACCACAGTTGGGAGAAAGATAGCCAGTAGCTTGAGAAGAAATGAGAAACTATCAAAAATAAGTTCCTGACATGGCAACAGTGTATCATCCAATGAGTAAGTAAAGAAGGGCATATAGGAGGAGAAATGTGGCACTGCAAATAGCTTTTCTGATGGGCTCAGACCCAAAAGCATAGAAATAAAAGATGAGGGCCGGGCACGGTGGCTCAAGCCTGTAATCCCAGCACTTTGGGAGGCCGAGATGGGCGGATCACGAGGTCAGGAGATCGAGACTATCCTGGCTAACGAGGTGAAACCCCGTCTCTACTAAAAAAAAAAAAAAAAAAAAAAAAAAAAAAACTAGCCGGGCGGCGTGGCGGGCGCCTGTGGTCCCAGCTACTCGGGAGGTTGAGGCAGGAGAATGGCGTAAACCCGGGAAGCGGAGCTTTCAGTGAGCTGAGATCTGGCCACTACACTCCAGCCTGGGCGACAGAGCGAGACTCCGTCTCAAAAAAAAAAAAAAAAAAAAAAAAAAAAAGATGAGAGACGGGGCACCTAATGAAGACAATTTTAAAACAGCGACAGAAATCTCCTAGAATAGAACCAGAAAGGCTGTAGCCCAGAATGAACTAAAGTGTGGCAGTGGTGAGAGGAGGGAGTCTGACGCGAATAAAAAGACTGCTTTCTTTGTGTCATTGTTTCTGCTTGTCTGTTTAAAGAAGATTAACAAGAAAAAATAAGAGCTTGATTTCTTGGAAATAATAGTGTCATGTTAACTTTTATGTCAGAGAAACCTGAGTTTCTCAAGACCCCCTTTGCTTTTCTTCCGTTTCTATCGGCAGTATTTACTTGGTATCTCTATTATGATGAGAAGATATAATCTCTTCTTTCAAGAAGTTGGTAGTCCAATAAGAAGATAAACATGCGGCCGGGCGCAGTGGCTCACACTGTAATCCCAGCACTTTGGGAGGTCGAGGCGGGCAGATCATCTGAGGTCAGGAGTTAGAGACCAGTCTGGTCAATGTGGTGAAACTCCGTCTCTACTAAAAATTAGCAGGGCGTGGTGGCAGGCGCCTGTAATCCCAGATACTTGGGAGGCTAAGGCAGGAGAATGGCTCAAACCCAGGAGGCGGAGGTTGCAGTGAGCAGAGATCGTGCCATTGCACTCCAGCCTGTGGGACAAGAGGGAGACTTCATCTCAAAAAATAATAATAATAATAATAATAATAAACAAGATAGACATGCAAATAATTATAAAATATATAAGAAATATACTGAAATAATTATAGTAACAGAGGTGAGTACAAAACCCAGGGGGAATAAAACTTTAAAAATACCCACATCTGCCTGGGGATCTAGAGGAAGATTCACAGAAAGACTGAAACATCTGAGTCAATGAAATGCTGTGCAAACTAGAAAGGGCAATTCAGATAAAAGATACGAATATACTAGACTTCCTGTGATTTTTGAATAGGTTTAGCTCTATTTATCTTGGTGAATTATTTTATATTTCTTGGCAAATTTTGGAGACAGTACAGAATTAGAAAATTTCCAGAAAACTAAAAACTGATCAATGTTATTTATATTTTCAACTTTACATTGTAGAATACAATGAAAGAAAATGTTGTGGATTGGTTGAGAGAATAAGCCCTGGACTTAGACTGCTAAGAAAAACTTCTGGCTTTATTCCTTACTGGTTTGTGATTTTAATCAAGTTATTGAACATCCCTCTTCTTCAGCTTCTTCATCTATAAAATGGGATAATAACAGCATATTTTTCAAGAAGTTGTCATGAGGATTGCATAGACAGTGCTTAGGAGAGCACGTGGCACACCGTAAGCCCTCAGTAAATATGAGCTCTTCACAACTCTAAACACTAGAGATCAAAGTGTTTGGTCTCAGTAATAAAAATATTCCAAAATAGAATGTTTAAAAGATTCTTAACACAGAAAAGGAAGTGGTGATATTTTGGGACCAGAGTGGGTTCACTAGTAACATGTTCTTTTAGGACCCTACACACTTCCTGTTTGGGCATCTGTGTTTGCTGACACATGAAAGAGATTTCGTACACCTAGCACATATGGATTTTATCAAACAATTTTGCTATCCTTATAAAAAAGATGGAGAACTGTGTACATAGAAGGCTGTGATAATATACACAGATAAGGAACTAAGCTAGTCACGAGAGAAACAAAAGTATGTTCCTATTCTCAAGAAGATTAGAGTACGTCAGAAGAAATAGATATTTACACAAATACTTAGTATAATAACAATATATGTCCAGTACCGTAGTAGTACAAAGGAGAGCTGTCAATTCTGCTTAAGTGATTGTGGAAGGCAAAAAGGTACCAAGGAGGAAGATATGAACTGGTTTTGAAGGTTGGTTTCTTCTCCTCATTGAATGATTTTTAAAAAATATCTTGTTATGTTATTAAAAGCATCAAAACTTCAAAATGCATTTGATTATTTTAGTGAAAATAATTCTATCCATTTGTCGTTTTTAAAAAGCTACAATATTGAAGCAATTGTTTTAGTTATGATTGAGACCATCATTCTCAGAACCATACCTGTTGCTTGAGATCCATGTTTTCTTACTCCTGCTCCTCTGTCAGAGCTCTCCTCCTCTCCATTGCTTCTGCTCTGCAGACCATGCTCCTCCTAGCCTATCTCCATAGCCTGTTAGGTGGTCTTGCTCTGTCTCTCCTACTCATCTTTCATCACACCACCAGAGTTACTTTCTTTGAAACAGGTATGATGAAGCCATAAACTTCTAAAATAACTAAAAATTCCTAAATAGGAAAGCAGAGATACCTTGGGGTAGCCTTCTAGCAGCTTGGGATTTGGCCTCCTGTTGCCCAGTGTTGGTTCCCATCTCATATCTCCACATGTCATCTTCACCAGGCCATGGGACTACATACACTGTGTACCACTCTTCTGTATTCTTACTCATATTGCATCCTCACCTGCTACTCTCTTATCACACAAAGACTAAAATGCCTTCCCTTTCTCCCATTTGGCTAGAGTTTGTTATATTTCTTTACTATTGTCCTCTGTTTATCATAGCACTTGCTTCTTTCTTTACAGTATTGGATGAGCTAGTGGGAAAAGAGCAGGGCAAGGATGTGAGCAATCCAGATTCCAATTCCTGCATTCCCTTAACCTCACTGTGTCTCAGCTTCCCCATTTGTAAATCAGAGATTAGGCATTAATTTTCTTTATTTAAAATATTTTTAACTCCATAGTTCTGATTTGAATCAGTCTATCCTAGCAGATGTAGCTTCTTAAGGAAGTCACAATATCTTAGAAATCTTCACATCATCTTTAGTGACTATCGGTGCTTTTTACATAGAAAAACCTTAACAAATATATGTGGAGTGAAAAAATTTCATGAATGAATGAACAATTCCATATTTTCTTTATATAAAATACATCCAAATGTTTTACCGTTATTTTTGTAGTTTAAATTAAATATAACCTCCAATTCTGTATTTCTAGAGGCAATATAAGAAAAGGCAGCTATTAATAGAACAAGTCATAGAGATTCAAGCTTTTCAACATTTATCTTTTCAAGCACCATGCAAACATACAAGATGCAAATTCATACAGCGTGAAGAAACTAATTACGTACTTGGTTACTGGAAGAAACTAACTCATTGAAGCTAAAAAAGAAACAACATTAAGATAAACAGAGAAAAAGGTACCTAAAATAGCTGGTTGTACACTGATAAAAATGTTTTTAAAATTGGCACCTATTGAGCTCTTTTTTTTTTTGGCAGAGTCTCACTCTGTCACCCAGGCTGGAGTGCAGTGGCACAATCTCGGCTCATTGCAAGCTCCATCTCCCAGGTTCACGCCATTCTCCTGCCTCAGCCTCCAGAGTAGCTGGGACTACAGGCTCCTGCCACCACGCCCGGCTGATTTTGTTTTTTTGTATTTTTAGTAGAGACAGTGTTTCACTGTGTTAGCCAGGATGGTCTCGATCTCCTGACCTGGTGATCCGCCCGCCTCGACCTCCCAAAGTGCTGGGATTACTGGCATGAGCCACTGCACCTGGCCCTATTGAGCTCTTTCTATGTGCCAGACACTGAACCGAGTTTTTTCTATGCACTATTTTACTTTAATCCTTAAACTACTCTGTACAGTAGAACTAATTATCCTCCGTTGACACATAAGAACATCTACCCCCAGAGAAGGCACACAAATTGCTAAAGCTCACACAAAATATAAATAGCAGAGTCAAGATTTAAACAAGCCTGTCTAAATCTAAGCCCATTCTCCTAACCACGGCACACAATTGCCTCCCCAGAGATGATATAGCCTAGAAAATAACAGATTATTTTAAATATCTTAAAAAGACAAGTTAGAAAATTAAAAATAATTGTTTAAGTAGATCATTTTATTGAAAGAAAAATGACCCATTTATACTAAATCAAGGAAAAGGGATTTACAAGGCCTGAAACAGGAACTGAAATTATGTCAGAAACTAAAGCAACCCCAAGCATTGACTGTTTTCAACTTTTTCTTTCAAAAAACTACATGGTCTCTTCCTCTCTCTCTCCTGTTCATGTGACAGCCCTTCCTTTCCCCTCACATCTGCTTTATTTTTCCAGCCTGTCAACAGTTCCATGGCATCATTTCATTTCTTCCCTGAAAAATGTTACTTTTTCCTCCTAAGTTCTAGATCAAATTCCCGAGTAATTAGATTTGTCCAACTCATTCTGCTGCACAAGCACAGGGATCACACCGTGTGTCTCCAGCACTCTGCTGGGAAGAGGGTGCCCTCACCAAACATTAAGACCTGGCTTTCCAGGCATACGTCTTTTTTCTCCCTTACCCCTGAGGTTACCTGCTCTCAACCACTCTACAATTTCTTTTTTTTTTTTTTTCCCACAACCAAGTTTCTACAAAGAGTAGTGTAATTTTTTTGTCTCACCTTCCATTTCTCCTTATCTAATCATTATACTTCCCGTTTGTTCTTTAATCTTTGATATCTGGATTATGCCCCCATTATGTCACAGAAAACGATATTGTTTATGTTGTCAAAAATTATCTACCAGCAAAATCCAGCTAGCAATGTTCAATCCTCATAGTGTTTGATTTCTTGGAGTCTCTAACATTGATGACCACTCCTTTATTGTTAATCTCTCACTGCCTGTTTCTGTGGACTTATTCTCTTCCAGTTAATGTCATTTGTCCCTATTTGCTCCTTTACAGGATTTCCTTCCTTTGCCTGTCTTCAAATGTTGGTGATCCCCAGGTCTCAGTCACTGGCCCCATTTTCACTCTACTCACTCTCTATAGAGATTTTATCCTTGACAGTGACTTCACTCAGAAGGCTGTTATTTTTCAATATTCATCCCATCTCATGCAACTCCTCCTGAGTTCCAGCTGCATACTAGTAAAGCCCACTTGGATATTCTACAAACATCTGAAGCTATACCTTTATAAACCTAAACACATTATCTCATTCACACTAAACTTTCTCCAATTCCTCCTTGCATATTCCCCACCATAAAAACATCACCATCTTCCTCAATATGCCTAAGAAGGTTCTTCCCCTTCTTTATCCCTCAGTTTCAATCAATCATTACATTGGTTAAGATTTTGATTACAATTAATAGAAATGAACTTAAGCTAACTGAGTGGAAAAAAAATTTGTCATAAAGGTACAATAATTCTTGCATAATCCAAAGACAAAAATGTACGTGGGCCTTATGCATCAGAAACAGTTCAATGGAGTTTCTTCGTGTATGTATTAGTCAAGACTATCCAGATAAATAGAACCAGTAGGAGATAGATAGATAGATAGATAGATAGATAGATAGATAGATATAGAGATATAGAGATAGATAGATAGATATAGAAGATGGATATATGATAGAAGATAGAGATTGATAAAATTAGATAGTAGAGAGAGAGAGAGAGAGATAAGAGGGTAGAAATTGGCTTACAAAATTATGAAGGCTAAGAAGTCCTAATATGGAGAACCAGAAAAGCCAGTGGTATAATTCAGTCCAAGTCCAAAGACCTAAGAACCAGGGAGCTGATGGTATAACTCCTAGTCCAAGGTAAAGGGTGTGAGAACTGGGGCTGGGGTAGTGGGTGCTTGTGTAAATCCTGGAATCCAAAGACAAGAACCAGGAGCTCTGATATCTGAGGGCAAGAGAAGATGGATGTCCTAACTCAAGAAGAGAGAGAGCAAATTAATCCTTCCTACTCCTTTTTGTTCTATTCAGGCCTTCAAGTGATTGCATGATGCCCACCTTCATTGGTTAGGGCAGATCTTTATCCAGTCTATTCATTCAAGTACTAATCTCTTCCAGAAACACCCTCAAAGACACACTCAGAAATATTTTACCAGCTACCTGGGCACCCTTTTGCCCAGTCAAGTTGACACAAAATTAGCCATAACAAATTCATCCCTTGTCAACTTGGCATCCATGGTCATACCCTTGTACCATATTTAATTTCTAAATAAAGACAATAACAAGGTCATAATTCCACCTAACATGATACAGTTATCTTATGTACAACCAAAAATGCACTAATCCCTTCCCCAGAAGAGGAGGTCAAATCCTTAAGTAATGTTTACTCTTCTCCTGATAGCTCATGACTAAAATAGTATGATATACAATTAGCAATATTTAAATACTATGATCTAAAGTCAATACCTCTTATGTTACATACTTTAAAAAAAAGAGGAAAGAAAACAGATATTTGTCTTCATACACACACACGTGCACACACATACACACACACACACACAAATACACAAAGGTATTCATAATAAAATGAAGAAAAATTACTCATGAGAAAAAATACTCATGACAGTCACAGGAATTGCAGTCCTCAGTTCTGTAACTAGTCACATGGTCATAGCTGGCGTTTCTAACTACCCTTTTCCATTACCTATTCTACATTCCTTTTGCCTTCAGCAAGAAGTTCTTTACCTGAAGGAGTGACCTAAATGTTCATTGCTAAAGGGTTTGGGTCATTCTGTAGTCTTGCCTCCACTGACTTGTAGTTTTGACCTTAATCATAAGACATTATAATACTAAGAGATGCCCTGAGGGCCTTTATGTGTTCCAGATATACTCTTTCTTACCTCCATTGTGTGTTTTTAAAATTATTTTTATTTATTTATTTTTTAATTTTTTGAGACAGTCTTGCTTTGTCACCCAGGCTAGAGTACAGTGGCATGATCTAGGCTCACTGCAAGCTCCGCCTCCTGAGTTCACGCCATTCTCCTGCCTCAGCCTCCCGAGTAGCTGGGACTACCAGTGCCTGCCACCATGCCTGGCTAATTTTTTGTATTTTTAGTAGAGACAGCGTTTCACCGTGTTAGCCAGGATGGTCTCAATCTCCTGACCTTATGATCTGTCCGCCTCGGCCTCTCAAAGTGCTGGGATTACAGGCTTGAGCCACCGCGCCCGGCTCTTCTACTTCTATTCTATACTTCTACTTCTATTGTGAAGTAGTAATTCATTTTTTTCTTCATAATCCAGATCAACCACCTCACCCAACACTGTAACTCGCTTCCTGGCCTATTGACTCAGAGGCATGAGAAAACCAAAGTGACCAGGTGGGAGTTGTAAGTTCTGGTTTAATGGAATCATAATTGTGTCTCTCTGTGGGAGCATTTTCCCCTCTGGAACTAAGACTTTTAGGCTTTAATTTTGCTATGGGACTACTAGGGGTAATGGTGAGTGACATGATTTCCATTTCCACCCTTTGATTCTTGGGCCCATGAAACCTGATTCACAGCATATGCAGCTTTCTGGAGAACCTTGCTCCAACTCTGCAAGATATTGCCACCTAGTTGGCACTGTAACTGAGTCTTCAAACAGTCATTCAAGATGGTGGGGAACATGGTAAGACCAGTGAATTCTATGAACATGGGCCCATTGCCACATTTTATTGTCTGTGAAGTGAGTTTTTTTTAATCAGAAACCATGCTGTGTGGATACCATGACCTGGACAAGGCATTCTGCTAATCCATGAACAGTGTTTTTGGCAGAAGTTTCATGCGGGGAAGGCAAATCCATATCCAGAGTACATGTCTCTTCCAGTAAGAAAAAAATGCTGTCCCCTCCATGAAGAAGCAGTCCAATGTAATCAACCTGCTACCAGGTAATTAGCTGATCATCCAAGGGGAATAGTACTGTATCAAGGGTTCAGTGTTGGTCTCTGCTGCTGGCATATTGGGCATTCAGTTGTGGCTGTAGCCAAATCAGCCTTAGTGAGTGGAAGTCCATGTTGCTGAGTCCATGCACAGCCTCCATCCCTGCCACCACAGCCACTTTGTTTCCAACCCATTGGGTGATCACAAGGGTGGCTGAAGAAAGAGATTGACTGGTATCTACAGAAAAGGTCATCCTATCCACCTGATTATTAAATTCCTCCTCTGTGGATGTCACCCTTTGATGAGCAATCACAAAGGACAGAAATGATTCATTGCCCATTTAGAGAGGTCTATCCACATACCCTTCCCCCAGTTTCTTTGTCACCAATTTTCCAACCACATTTCTTTCAAGTCCCTGACTATCCAGCCAAACCATGGGCTACTTTCCACGAATACATATATAATCTCACATCTGGCCATTTCTACACCCAACCAAAGTGAATAACCAGGTGGAAGAATTTTTCTTCACCACTGTTCTCCAGGGCAATGTCCCAGAGAGGGGTATGCAGCTGTCCACTTTCAGGCAGTGCCTGCATATCATGCAGAACCATTTGTAAATAAGGACCTACTCTTTGCTTTCCCAGTCAACTAAAACACCCTCACAGAGACACACAGAGATAATGTCTTACTAGGCCATCTGGGACTCCCTTAGCCCAGTCAAGCTGACACATCAAGTTAACTATCACACCATATTTTATTTCTGCTCTTCTCTGCATATCACTTTTATCTTTATGTCCTACCCAGACTGGCTTTAACTGCATCTCGCTCAATTTACAGGGAGAAGATGGGCTTCCCCATAGCCCCCAAATGTTTATCTTCTCCAGCCGAGAGACCATCTCAGAATAGTCAGAATAGTTAATCCTGGAAAAATCACCTCTAACTAAGAGTAGGCTCATATGGTGAAAATGAGACTGCTGAGTTCCAGCTTTATAGATAAGCAAGTCCAATAAGGAAATCATTACAAGCTTAACAGAAATCCCAATACTTTCTGTCATTTCTATCATAATCATTAAATTCCGATAATTCTATGTCACACATTCTTTTTTTATTTCCAACTGTATTAGGCTGTTTTCACATTGCTATAAAGAAATATCTGAGACTGGGTAATTTATAAAGGAAAGAGGTTTAACTGTCTCACAGTTCTGCTGGCTGTACAGGAAGCATAATGCTGGCATCTGCTCGGCTTCTAGGAAGGCCTCAGGAAACTTACAATCATGGTGAAGGAGAAACAGGCACATCACATGGCTAGAGCAACAAGCAAGAAGTAGGGGAGGTGCCCCACACTTTCAAACGACCAGACATCTCAAGATCTCATTCACTATCACAAAAATAGCTCCAAGAGGATGGTGCTAAACAATTCATGAGAAATCCCCCTCCATGATCCAATCACCTCCCACGAGGCCTCACCTCCATGAGATTTGGTGGGAACACAGATCCAAACCATACCACCAACTTTTAATTTAGATTCATGGAGTACATGTGTAGGTTTGTTACATGGATAAATTGCCTGTCACAGGGGTTTGCTGTACAGATAATTTTGTCATCCAGGTAGTCAACATAATACCCAATAGATAGTTTTTTCATCCTCACCTTCCTCTTGCCCCACACCCTCAAGTAGGCCCCAGTGTGTATTACTCTCTTCTTTGTGTCCATTGTACTCAATGTTTAATTTCACTTGTAAGTGAGAGCATATAGTACTTGATTTTCTGTTCCTGTATTAGTTAGCTAAGGATAATGACCTCCAGCTGCATCCATGTTGCTGCAAAGAATATGATCTTGTTCTTTTTTATGGTTGTCTAGTATTCTCTGGATGTGTGGCTGGACTAGTTTATCTTTTCACCAACAGTGTATAAGTGTTCCTTTTTCTCCACAACCTTGCCACCACCTTTTCTTTTCTTTTTTTTCTTTTGACTTTTTAATAGTACCCATTCTGACTGGAGTGAGATGATATCTCATTGTGGTTTTGAATTGCACTTCCCTAATGATATTGAGCAATTTTTCATATACTTTTTGGCTGTGTGTATGTGTTCTTTTGAGAAGTGTCTGTTTGTATCCTTTGACCATTTTTTAAATGGGGTTCTTTGATTTGTCCAAGTTCCTCGTATATTCTGGATATTAAGCCTTTGTCATATGCATAGTTTGCAAATACTTTCTCCTGTTCTGTAGATTATCTGTTAACACTGTTGATCATTTCTTTCCCTATACAGAAACTCTTTCATTTAATTAGGTCCAAATTGTCAAATGGTTTTTTTACAATTGCTTTTGGACTCTTCCTCAGGAATTCTTTGCCAGGGCCAATGTCCAGAATGGTATATCCTAGGTTTTCTTCCAGAATTTTTTAAATTTTAGGTTGTACATTTAAGTCTTCAATTCATGTTGAGTTGATTTTTGTAGATGGTGAAAGGTAAGGGTCCAGTTCTATTCTTCCGCATATGGCTGGCCAGTTATCCCAGCACCATTTATTGAATAGGGAGTCACTTCCCTATTGCTTGTTTTTGTTGGTTTTGTCAAAAATCAGATGGTTGTAGGTGTACAGCTTTATTTCTAGGTTAACTTATGCATTTCATTGGTCTGTATCTCTGTTTTTGTACCAATATTATGTTGTTTTAGTTACTGTAGCCATGTAGCATAGTTTGAAGTTGAGTAACGTGATATCTCCAGCTTTGTTCTTTTGGCTTAGAGTTGTCTTGACTATTTGGTCTCTTTTTCGGTTTTAAATAAATTTTAGAATAATTTTTTCCTAATTCTATGAAAAATGTTATTGGTAATTTGTTAGGAATAGCATTGAATCTATAACACGCTTTGGGAAGTATGGCCATTTTAACAATATTGATTCTTCCTATCCATGATCCTGGAATGTGTTTTCATTTGTTTGTGTTTTTCTGATTTCTTTCAGCAGTATTTTGTAATTCTCATTATAGAGATCTTTCACTTCCCTGGTAAGTTGCATTCCTAGGTATTTTATTCTTTTTTTTTTTTTTTTTTTTTTTTGGCTACTATGAATGAGATTGCATTCTTGATTTAGCTCTCAGCTTGAACATTGTTGGTGTTTAGAAATGCTACTGATTTTTATACATTGATTTTGTATCCCAAAACTTCGCTGAAGTTGTTTATCAGATTTAGAAGCTTTTAGGCAGAGACTATGGGGCTTTTCAGATACAGAATCATATTACATGTAAACAGAGATAGTTTGATATCTTTCTTCCAATTTGGATACATTTTATGTCTTTCTCTTGCCCAATTGCTCAGAGTAGGATTTCCAGTACTAAGTTGAACAGGAGTGGTGAGAGTGAGCCTCCTCGTCTTGTTCCGTTTCCCAAGGGGAATTGATATGGTTTGGCTCTGTGTTCTCACTTAAATCCCAACTCGAATTGTAATCCCCATAATCTATGTGTCAAGGGCAGGACCAGGTGGCGGTAATTGGATCATGGGGGCAGTCTCCCACATGCTGTTCTCATGATAGTGAGTGAATTCTCATAAGATCTGATGGTTTTATAAGCATCTGGCATTTCCCCTGCTTGCTCTCACTCCATCCTGCTGCCCTATAAATAAAGTACCTGCTTCTCCTTTGCCTTCTGCTATGATTGTAAGTTTCCTGAGGCCTCCCCAGCCATGTGGAACTGTGAGTCAATTAAACTTCTTTCCTTTATAAATTACCCAGTCTTGGACATTTATTCATTGCAGTGTGAAAAAGGACTAAAACAGGAATGCTTTCAGTTTTTGCCAATTCAGTATGATGTTGGCTGTGGGTTTATCATAGATGGCTCATGTTATTTTGAGGTATGTACCTTTGATGCCTCATTTGATTATTTTAAACATGAAGGGATATTGAATTTTGTTGAAAGTCTTTCCTGTGTCTATTGAGATGAGCTTGAGGTTTTTATTTTCAATTCTGTTTATATGGTAAATCACATTTGTTGATTCACATATGTTGAACCAATCTTGCATCCCAGGAATAAAGCCTGCTTGATCATGGTGCATTAGCTTTTTGATGTGCTGCAGGATTCAGTTTGCTAGTCAAGAATTTTTGCATCTGTGATTTTCAGCGATATTGGCTTGAAATTATGTTGTCGTTGTTGTTGTTGTCGTCGTTGTTGTTGTTGTTGTGCTCTGCCAGGTTTTGGTATTAGAACGATGCCAGCTTCATAGAACGTGCTAGGAAAAAGTCTCTCCTCAATTTTTTAGAATAATTTTGGTAGGATTAGTACCAGCTCTTCTTTATATGTCTGGTAGAATTTGCCTATTTGTCTGTGAATCTGTCTAGTCCAGGGCTCTTTCTATTTGGTAGGTTTTTTTTGTTTATTTGTTTCTAATTCCATTTTGGAGCTCATTATTTGTCTGTTCCGGGTCTCAATTTCTTCCTGGTTGAATCTTGAGAGGTTGTGTGTTTCCAAGAACTTATTCATTTCTTCTAGGTTTTCCAGTTTGTATGCTTAGACATGTTCATAATGGTCTCTGAGGTTTTGGCATCTCTGTGGGGTCAGTGGTAATGTCACCTTGTTAATTTCCTATTGTGTTTATTTTGATCTTTTCTCTTTTTTCCTTTATGCATTTAGTAAGTGGTCTATCAATCTAAATTATCTTTTCAAATAACCAACTTTTGGTTATGTTGATTTTTTGTATGGTTTTGTTATGTAAATATATATATAAATATATACACATATATTTTGTGTGTGTGTATATATATACACATACACACATATATACACATTTTATATATATATATACACATCATATATATATAATATCTTGCTGGTAACTCTAGCCAAGACCCAGTATCCTGTTATTTTTTTCATTTATTTCAATATTTGTTGTATGTCTTCAATATTCCAGGTACTATTATAGGTGTTTGTCATACAGTATTGAATAAGCAAAATGCTTGTATCTTTGGACTTAACTCTTCTTGGAGAGGAGAGAGAGAATAACAGATAGATGTTAAGTAAATATCTTTTAACTTGGGATATGATAAAGTTCAAAAATGTAAACATATGTTCAAATATTTAATAAAAATTAAAACAATGGCAGCCACCACTTATTTCATGTCTGCCTTGTATCTGAAACTTTACATATATTAGTTGGTATTTTTAAAATATTTTAAATGTATTCCTTGATTCAATAAATACTTATTAAATTCCCATTTATGTGTCAGGCACTGGGTAAATAACAGTAAAATAAAATAACCAAATAAACTGAGTTTCAGAAAGGGCAAGTAAATGGTCCAAGATCCAAATAAATAGTAAATGACGAAGCTGAGACTTGCAAACAAGTTTGCCTAACTACCAACATAAAACCAGAGTAACAAGTTATGAAGCTGTTGAAATAGTTTTGGTGGCATGGAGAAGAGTTACAGCAGAAAAGAGATCATATTCTCCTTATAGGTAAAGACAATATAATTTCCTAAAATTAGATAAGTGAAAGACAAAAGTCAAGAATAACTCCATGACTCAGAGATTTTTGGCCTAAGTAACACAAGTGAAATGAGGAGAACTTTAAGAAAAGCTGATGTGGGAAAACATTGAGAGATCTGTTTTGGGCATGTTGAATTTGAGGTGCCTATTATACCTCCATGTGAAATTGTTGAGTAGACATTTGGATCTATAAGTCTAAAGTAAATGAGACCAACTTGGGCTAGAGATATATATTGGGAGTTATTATACAGGTAAATAAGGTGATGCTGATTGTGCAAGACTCAGATAACTTAGAATACCAATGTTCAAGTGGCAATGTTACCATTAGGTTATGAAAATTAAAGGGCATGACCATTATTTAGACATGCATAGAAGATAGAAAGCTATTTGCTCTTGTGATGAGAGATGGGTTATGGGAAATTTCATGGGCAGCACCAACTGTGAGATTTTGTTGCTTTTTTGTATTGTTTCGTTTATTTGTTTAGAGGCTTTTACTCTTTTTAAATCGTTGAAAAATGTTCAGATGAGATTCAATGTTGCATTCATAAAGCAGTGGCTCTTAAGCTGTAGTGTGAATATGAATTACCCATGGATCAGAGCTGGTTAGAAATTTTATTGCTAGGCCTCACTCCTAGAAATGTTTATTGAAGTGACTGTAAATGAGACTGATGGATTAACTTTTTTTTTCAAGCATCTTTGGTGAATCTAATACAACATCCATGAGCCTCACATTGAAAAACTCTGCCATTTGGTGCCCCTCTGGAGCAAAACTTCCAGAAGGAAGAACAGGCAGCAATCTTTGCTGTTCTGCAGCCTATGCTGGTGATATCCAGGCAAACAGGGTCTGGAGTGGACCTTCAGCAAACTTTAGCAGACCTGCAGAAGAGGGGCCTGTTAGAAGGAAAACTAACAAAGAGAAAGGAATAATATCAACAGCAACAGAAAGGACTTCCACACAGAAATCCTATCTGAAGGTCACCAATATCAGAGACCAAAGGTAGATAAATCCATGAAGATTAGGAAAAACCAGTGCAAAATGGCTGAAAATTCCAAAATGCAGACAGCCTCTTCTCCAAAAGATCACAACTCCTCACCAGCAAGGGAACAAAACTGGATGGAGAATGAATTCAATGAATTGACAGAAGTAGGCTTCAGAAGGTGGGTAATAACAAACTCCTATGAGCTGAAGGAGCATGTTCTAAACCAATGCAAGGAAGCTACGAACCTTGAAAAAAGGTTAGATGAATTGCTAACTAGAATAACCAGTTTAGAGAAGAACATAAATGACCTGAGGGAGCTGGAAAAAACAGCACAAGAACTTTGTGAAGCATACACAAGTATCAGTAGCTGAATCAATCAAGCAAAAGAAAGGATATCAGAGATCGAAGATCAACTTAATGAAATAAAGTGAGAAGACAAGATTCGAGTAAAAAGAATAAAAAGGAATGAAGAAAGCCTCCAAGAAATATGGGACTATGGCAAAAGACCAAATCTACATTTCACTGGTGTACCTGAAAGTGACGGGGAGAATGCAACTGAGTTGGAAAACACTCTTCAGGATATTATCCAGAAGAACTTCCCCAACCTGGCAAGGCAGGCCAACATTCAAATTCAGAAAATACAGAGAACACCACAAAGATACTCCTCAAGAAGAGCAACCCCAAGACATGTAATCATCAGATTCACCAAGGTTGAATTGGAGGAAAAAATGTTAACTGCAGCCAGAAAAAAAGGTAGGGTTACCCACAAAGGGAAGCTCATCAGACTAACAGCAGATCTCTCTGCAGAAATCCTGCAAGCCAGAAGACAGTGGGAGCTAATATTCAACATTCTTAAAGTAAAGAATTTTCAACCCAGAATTTCATATCCAGCCAAACTAAGCTTCATAAGTGAAGAAGAAATAAAATCCTTTATAGACAAGCAAATGCTGAGAGATTTTGTCACCACCAGGCCTGCCCTACAAGAGATCCTGAAGGAAGCACTAAACATGGAAAGGAACGACAGGTCCCAGCCATTGCAAAAACATGTCAAGATGTAAAGACCATTGACACTTTGAAGAAACTGCATCAACTAATGGGCAAAATAACCAGCTAGCATCATAATGACAGGATCAAATTCACACATAACAAAATTAACCTTAAATGTAAATGGGCTAAATGCCCCAGTTAAAAGACACAGACTGGCAAATTGGATAAAGTGTCGAGACCCTTTTGTGTGCTGTATTCAAGAGACCCAGCTCACGTGCAAAGACACACATAGAATCAAAATAAAGGGATGGAGGAATATTTACTAACCAAATAGAAAGCGGAAAAAAAAAAAAAACCAGGGTTGCAGTTCTAGTCTCTGATAAAACAGACTTTAAACCAACAAAGATCAAAAAAGACAAAGATGGGCATCACATAATGGTAAATGGATCAATGCAACAAGAAGAGCTAACTATCCTAAATATATATGCACCCAATAAAGGATCACACAGATTCATAAAGCAAGTCCTTAGAGGCTTACAAAGAGACTTAGACTCCCACACAATAACAGTGGGACACTAACACTCCACTGTCAATATTAGACAGATAAATGAGAGAGAAAATTAACAAGGATATTCAGGACTTGAACTCAGCTCTGGACCAAGTGGACCTAATTGACATCTACAGAACTCTCCACCAGAAATCAACAGAATATACATTCTTCTCAGCACCACATTGCACTTATTCTAAAATTGACCACATAATTGGAAGTAAAACACTCCTCAGCAAATGCAGAAGAATGGAAATCATAACAAACAGTCTCTCAGACCACAGTGCAATCAAATTAGAACTCAGGATTAATAAACTCACTCAAAACCACACAACTACATGACAACTTAACAACCTGCTCCCGAATGACTACTGGGTAAATAACAAAATTAAGGCAGAAATAAATAACTGCTTTCAAATCAATGACACAGTGTTGTTGTGAAAGAACCAATGACTTCCTTTCAAAGACAAAACGTACCAGAATCTCTGGGACACAGCTAAAGCACTGTTTAGAGGGAAATTTATAGCAGTAAATACCCTCAGGAGAAAGCAAGAAAAATCTAAAATCATCACCCTAACATCACAATTAAAAGAACTAGTGAGGCAAGAGCAAACAAATTCAAAAGCTAGCAGAATACAAGAAATAACTAAGATCAGAGCAGAACTGAAGGAGATTGAGACATGAAAAACCCTTCAAAAAATTAATGAATCCAGGAGCTGGTGTTTTGAAAAGATTAACAAAATACATAGACTGCCAGCCAGACTAATAAAGAAAAAAAGAGAGAAGAATCAAATAGACACAATAAAAAAATGATAAAGGGGAGATCATCACTGATCCCACAGAAATACAAACTACCATCACAGAATACTATGAACACCTCTATGCAAATAAACTATAAAATCTAGAAGAAATGGATAAATTCCTGGACACATACACCCTCCCAAGACTAAACCAGGAAGAAGCTGAATCCCTGAATAGACCAATAACAAGTTCTAAAATTGAGACAGTAATTAATAGCCTACCAACCAAAAGAACCCCAGGACCAGACAGATTAACAGCCTCATTCTACCAGAGGTACAAAGAGGAGTTGGTACCATTCCTTCTGAAACTATTCCAAACAATAGAAAAAGAGGGACTCTTCCCTAACTTATTTTACGAGACCAGCATCATCCTGATACCTACACCTGCCAAAGACAATACAAAAAAAAGAAAATTTCAGGCCAGTATCCCTGATGAACATCGATGCAAAAACCCTCAATAAAATACTGGCAAACCAAATCCAGCAGCACATCAAAAAGCTTATCCACCACAATCAAGTCAGCTTCATCCCTAGGATGCAAGGCTGCTTCAACATACACAAATCAATAAATGTAATCCATCACATACACAGAACTAATGACAAAAGCAACATGATTATCTCAACAGATGCAGAAAAGGTGTTTGATAAAATTCAACACCCTTCATACTAAAAACTCTCAATAAACTAGGTATTGACGGAACATATCTCAAAATAATAACCGCTATTTATGACAAACCCACAGCTAATATCATACTGAATGGGCAAAAGCTGGAAGTATTCCTTTTGAAAACTGGCACAAGACAAGGATGCCCTCTCTCACTACTCCTATTCAACATAGTATTGGAAATGCTGGCCAGGTCAATCAGTCAAGAGAAAGAAATAAAGGGTATTCAAATATGAAAAGAGGAAGTAAAATTATCTCTGTTTGCAGACGGCATGATTATATGTTTAGAAAACCCCATCATCTCAGCCCAAAATCTTCTTAAGCTGATAAGCAACTTCAGCAAAGTCTCAGAATACAAAACCAACATGCAAAAATCACGAGCATTCTTATACACCAATAACAGACAAACACCATTTACAGTTACTATGAAGAGAATAAAATGCCTAGGAAAACAACTTACAAGGGATGTGAAGGAACACTTCAAGGAGAACTACAAACCACTGCTCAAGGAAATAAGAAAGGACACATTTGTTTAATGGAAAACATTCCATCCTCATGGATAGGAAGAATCAATATAGTGAAAATGGCCATACTGCCCAAAGTAATTTATAGATTCAATGCTATCCCCATCAAGCTACCATTGACTTTCTTCACACATTTAGAAAAAAAACTACTTTAAATTTCTTGTGGAACCAAAAAAGAGCCCGTATAGCTGAGACAATCCTAAGTAAAAAGAACAAAGCTGGAGGCCTCATACTCCCTGACTTCAAAGTATACCACAAGGCTACAGTAACCAAAACATCATGGTCCTGGTACCAAAACAGATATATAGACCAATGGAACAGAACAGAGGCCTCAGAAATAACACCAAACACCTACAACCATCTGATCTTTGACAAATTTAACAAAAACAAGCAATGAGGAAAGGATTCCCTATTTATAAATGGTGTTGGGAAAACTGGATAGCCATATGCAGAAAACAGAAACTGGACCCCTTCCTTATGCCTTATACAAAAATTAACTCAAGGTTGATTAAAGACTTAAATGTAAGACCTAAAACCATAAAAACCCTAGAAGAAAACCTATGTAATATCATTCAGGACATAGGCATGAACAAAGATTTCATGACTAAAACACCAAAAGCAATTATAGCAAAAGCCAAAATTGACAAATGGGATCTAATTAAACCAAAGAACTTCTGTATGGCAAAACAAACTGTCATTAGAGTGAACAGGCAACCTACAGAATGGGAGAAAATTTTTACCATCTATCCATCTGACAAAGGGCTAATATCCAGAATCTACAAGGAACTTAAACAAATTTACAAGAAAAAAACAAACAATCCTATCCAAAAGTAGGCAAAGGATATGAACAGACACTTCTCAAAAGAAGATATTTATGCACCAACAAACATATTAAAAAAATCTCATCATTACTGGTCATTAGAGAAATTCAAATCAAAACCTCAATGAGATACCGTCTCACGCCAGTTGGAATGGCAATCATTAAAAAATCAGGAAACAACAGATGCTGGAGAAGATATGGAGAAATAGGAACGCTTTCACACTATTGGTGGGAGCGTAAATTAGCTTAACCATCGTAGAAGACAGTGTGGCAATTCCTCAAGGGTCTAGAACCAGAAATATCCTTTGACCCAGCAATCCCTTTACTGGGTTTGTACCAAAAAGATTAATTTACTCTACTATAAAGACACATTCTCATGTATGTGTATTGCAGCACTATTTACAATAGCAAAGACTTGGAACCAACCCAAAAGCCCATCAATGATAGGCTGGATAAAGAAAATGTGGCACATACACACCATGGAATACCATGCAGCCATAAAAAAGAATGAGTTTCTTGTCCTTTGCAGGGACATGGATGAGGCTGGAAACCATCTTTCTCAGCAAACTAACACTGGAACAGAAAACTAAACACTGCATGTTCTCACTCATAAATGGGAGTTGAACAGTGAGAACACATGGACACAGGGAGGGGAACATCACACGCCGGGACCTGTCAGGGAGTGGGAGGGCTAAGGGAGGGATAGCTTTAGGAGAAAAAAGAAAGAAAAACTCTGCCATTGATTATTAAATAAATGTTTTTGCCTTGGGTTATTGTAAAGGCAGTTGCTTCTTGGTGCATCTATTCAGCAAGTTTAAAACAAATCGGATTCTACCCTGCTTTAGTGACGCAAGGCAAGATAGTATATTAGTCACTTTCTCTTAGTGCAAGTGAGTTTATAAGTTTCCTTTCTTTAATTACATTAACAGTGTTCCTGAGAACAGATTTTGTGGAGGAAGGGGAAGAACACTTGTGAACAGTAAGTGATGGGATGGGAGACAGTGAGGAAAGGGAGGCTGAGGGCTTTGCCCCTTGGACTCTGTCATACAAACTGCACAAGATAATGCTGTTTATACATTAACATAAACACCCAGATACATTTTTGACTCATTTATTTTCAACAGACTATCAAGGACTATGAGCCAGGCACTGTGTCCGATGTGGGAATCTAGGTCATCAGAATCTTCTCAGAGCCTAGCCTGTTAGATAAGAGGTACAACCAAACTACAGGGAGAGAAGACAAAAAGACTATCTGTATCTTCCGTTCTAAGAAACTAAAACCAACCAGTATACCTCAGTCTAACTGAGTCTGTGTGCTGTTAAGGCTCTATGTGAGAGGCATACCACTCCTGTGGTGTCCTTGAATAACACCAAAGCTGGATGGAAATTATCAACCTTAAACACTAAAATCTGAGATTCCCATTGTAATTATGTTATTGAAGAAATAAGGGAGTTGGTTTAATCTAACAGACCCTGTTCATTGAATTTTTCTTTTCCTATTGTCAGACACTTCCTAAGATCTTTCTTTAAGGCAGGTCAAATAAAACCTCTGATGTACTTGTTCAAACAACATAATTGGGTTCACCACTACCGCTATGTGTTGTGCCTTGGAGTCATAGCTCAAATAAACTGTTTTGAACTCCTTAAAGTTGTCGACTGCTATCACAAACCAGTAGATTCAAATAGGATAAAGGAAGAGTCTGCATTTTGCTATCTTGCACATTAAATCTGCTTAGAGCTCAGCACCAGGAAAAGTTTCCCCTTCCCAATAAACAGTGTGCTTTAAAAAGTCAGATTAAATGATTTTATTTCCTCTGTAAGGGAATAAAACTATTTCCTAGTGCTGCGCTCTAAGCAGATTTAATAAGCCCAAGATAGTAAAATGCACGCTTCCATTTATCTTTTTTTATTTTATTTATTTATTTATTTTGAGACATAGTCTCACTGGTGGCCAGGCTAGACTGCTGGAGTGCAGTGGCATGATCTTGGCTCACTACAACCTCCACCTCTTGGGTTCAAGCAATTCTCCTGCCTCAGCATTCCAAGTAGCTGGGACTACAGGCGTGTGCCACCATGCCCAGCTAATTTTTGGTATATTTAGTAGAGACGGGGTTTCACTGTTTTACCAGGATGGTCTCTATCTCCTGACTTCGTGATCTGCCTGCCTCTGCCTCCTAAAGTTCTAAAGTTCTTACATTTTTTTTTGTTTGTTTGTTTGAGATGGAGTCTCGCTCAGTTGCCCAGGCTGGAGTGCAGTGGCGCGATCTTAGCTTACTGCAAGCTCCACCTCCCAAGTTCACACCATTCTCCTCCTGCCTCAGCCTCCCAAGTAGCTGGGACTACAGGCGCCCGCCGCCACGCCCGGCTAATTTTTTGCATTTTTAGTAGAGACGGGGTTTCACCGTGTTAGCCAGGATGGTCTCGATCTCCTGACCTCTTGATCCGCCCGCCTCAGCCTCCCAAAGTGCTGGGATTACAGGCGTGAGCCACCGCGCCCGGCCAGTTCTTACATTTATCTTATTTTAATTTACTGGTCTGTGATAGCAGTAAACAACTTTAAGGAGTTCAAAACATGTAGCTGAGCTATCACTCCAAGATACAACACATAGCACTTTTTCTCTAATTTTTCTTGACTATCAAGAAATTAAAAGCAATGTTTTATGTTAATTAGTAATAATGTTCTTAAGTCTAACTTTTCTAAACAATGGTTTTCTTCTCCCTCTACCTTTCATTTAGCTCTGTTTTATTATTGATTCTGTGATAATGGTTTGGAGGTTTTGTTTATGCATTTTATTACAAGCCCTTAATATTCCCTTTAGACATATAAGTAAAACTCAATGTTAAAATCTGACTCTTGTTGACAGTTTCAGCGCAGACACAGTATGATTGGTACCTGGTTACCAAAGTGAGAGTAAAACAATTCCTCCTCCTGCAATATGTAGAATTTGTAAAGGGAAGTAAGTTCCCTCCCTCCACTCACTTGCAAACATTTCACCCAGATGAAAGATCAAATGAGGGCCGGACGCTGTGGCTCATGCCCGTAATCCCAACACTTTGGGAGATCAAGGTTGGTGGATCACTGGAGGCCAGGAATTCAAGACCAGCCTGGCCAATATGATGAAACCCCATCTCTACTAAACATGCAAAAATTAGCCAGGCATGGTGGTGGGAGTCTGTAGTCCCAGCTCCTCAGGAGGCTGAGGCAGGAGAATTGCTTGAACCTGGGAGGAAGAGGATGCAGCGAGCCACTGCACTCCAGCGTGGGCGACAGAGTGAGATTCTGTCAAAAAAAAAAAAAAAAAAAAAAAAGATAAAGGCCAGAAGAGGGAAAAGAAGGTATCGATGACAACACTTAGAGAGAGCTGTGGCCATTCTGTGAGTCCTTACCCACTTTCTTTCGCAGGAAGAACTGGGAGAAATGAAACTTTCTAACCCGAAGCCTGGTAAGGGAACTTCAAGGGAACTTCTAAAGTAGCTTTGAAAAATATTTCTTCCAATTAGGAGATACAAAGAACTGTTGCCTGCCTCCACCTGATATAGCTAAAGCTGATACTGAACTAGTCTGACCCCACCCAGAAAATCTATCTGGAAAAAAAAGGCCAACTGCTTGGTAGTGGAAACAGGAGAATCTTGCTACATGGAGGTGGGCTCATACTCTCTTAGTTTGTAGGGGCAAAGCAGGTGTACAAATTTCCTATGCATAGGTGGGAGACTCATGGAAGAGTCATAATCAGTGGAGTGACTGTTACAGAACTACAAGTAAACCCTAGAATAGGCATGCATCCTTTTGGATCAGAGTAAATGTGTGCCAAAGCATCATTTGTAGCTTCTACCTGATGTAAATCTTTAAACTGTTAACTTGTCGATCAATCAGATTTTTGCTTCTCCTTCTCTCTAATAAAAATATGTCCTCCCAAATGAAATTGCCTAGTTGGGATGGAACACAAAGGCAGGAACTTCATTTTCAAGATACACTTCATCTAAGGATTTTGTTGACTAGATTACATCGCTTTTCAATTAGCTGCCGTCTTCACAAGCAGAGACTTAATCCACAGTCATATAGCATGCTCTTGTTTGATGGGGCAAAATGGAAGGTAAAAACAGTGTGAGAAGGGTTCACAATGACTTTGATGGTGAATGTGGGCAGGGTGGAGAAAAGGAGATAGGTGAAAGTCAGAAAGTGAAACTGTCTGACTAACTCATCAGAAATGGGAACAGCTGTGATGAAAAGCCAGTTGCATCCAGCTCTCACTTCTGCTTAACACTTGCCAAACAGTGTTTCATATGGGCAAAGATTTCTGTGATGTACCTTTGTGTTCCCTGGATTACTAACTCTAGTCTGATGACCCACAGATAAATCAGCTGCAATCCAGTTATCAGCATGTTTTATTATAGATTTAAAATGCAAACTACTATGTGGAGAAACAGGAAAACAGTATACATTGAAAACAAAGGCTAAAATTATGACACCAGGAAAATTTAAAGGTCACCTTTTGGCAGTCATCCCTGTAGCTGCAGCTGCACTGACCTCTGCTTGCCCTGAGAAATCACCAGTATGCCAAACTTTTACGATTTCATTTTCTACCTTAGTCTGCCATGATTGTCCCAGGAATGAAGCGGGGGCAGAGAGGAGTCATTAAGGAGAGTTTCACAGTGGTGTGCTGGTGAACTAGCTGTCCAAAAGGAAAATGTGTAGTGTTTGCCAATTTACATGGTACAAATACTCCCACCATAGCCAATTTCAAGAATGCCTATAATTAATAACCGGAGTGCAACATTCCTGAAAAGTTAATAATATGCACTTGTAAGCTAGCACCAGCCCACTCCAGCACATATTGCCAATTGCTTATAACACAACAAAGATCAAGAATACCAAGATTTTATATGTGTGTATACATGTATATATGTATATGACACACTTTAATTTCCTGAGAAGATATGCAAATGCAACAGAAACAAGATCTCCAAGTCTTTGGCCCTGTAGCTACTCAGCAGATGTTTTTTAAAAAAGACTTACTAAGAAACAACTTGGCCTCAGGCTTAGCATGCTCCTGAGCAATTTTTGTTACACAAAATACAAAAAAAAAAAAAATTCTTTTAAATAGCTTTACATGTAGTATTATTTAACATAATGCAGCTTTTCACAAATACCCATAAATATTTTAAATTTGTTTACAATGTAATATATACCTTTCAACAAGAACCTGCAAGTAGCTAATTTAAGAGACCAAAAATTTTGAATTAGTGCTATTTATTATTTTTAGAAGTTAGCACATTTGACTAAGATTACTAAGGTGGGCTCTGCAAAGTGAAGAGGGGAATTTGGTTGGTATAAGGCCTGAGCAGCATCCTGGGTTTCCCTGATCCAGGCAGGGGGAAAAAAAAAAAAAAAAGTTTGCTGGTAAAGGAAAGATCTGTTGTAGCTTCACTCTGCTCACCTTGGGCTAAAGGGGAATACGCTTCTTGAAAAGTGACTGCTAAATTTTAGAGACTTATAACACAATAGCAGAAGTAACAATTCTAAAGCTGAAACAGTGCAATGCAGTGGACAGCCTGTTGCCTCTTGTAGTCACTTGTCCTATGATTTGAGGCAAGCTGGCTATGCTATGCTACCACATTCTCATCACTAAAATTTTCCCCCAAATGCCTGCCCAATTAACTTCATAGAATTGCTACCTGTTATATGAAAGCACTTTGCAAACTGTGGAAAGCTAGCTAAAAATACTAAATCATTACATGACATAATCCCGTAATGGTAATACCATTCTGGGGTTAAACCTAATGATACTAATGGTTACTCTTTCTTTACAATTAGCAATGTTTAAACACGCACCCCAACAGTAAGTTCTCACAGAGCTCTACAATGAGGGTTCGGAATGACTCCTTTGATAAGGCTTTTTAAAGCACCCTGCATCCTGAGGAAGATAAAACAAAGAGAAATTTCCAGATAGCGTACATTCCATTTTATGCCACTTGTACCTCTATTCCAATAGTTCTCAGAGTGTTCTTTATCTTCTAACACCACCATATCTAAATAGGGTATGGTAGGTATATCTGTGGCCATCCTATCAGTCTACTTTTTATTGGGAGGACCTCAAAAGACGGGAGTATGAGAAGAATGAATTAGAGCAGCCCAAGAATATGAGAACAAAGCAGGCTACTGCCCCAGATCCTTTTTGCATACCAGGTAAAACTTCCAAGGGAATAGAACTCCATTTTTCCACTCACGAATTCAAGATTTAGACAGAGATTCTTTGAAAAGCACATGTCCTCTGTCATCCATATTCATTTTATCGTGGATTAATGAAGTATCTCTGCAGATCCAACCAAAAGTCTTTGGCTCTTCCTCTGAGTCTCGTTCAGATAGGCATGATAGATGAAAATTCACATACAGAGGAGTTCTGTTTGTGTTGATTTTTGTAGACAGACAAACTCTAGAAATTGAAAATCTTCTCCCTCCAATCCACCCACTGGCACCTCTGCATGTGCTGAAGGGAATGAGATCAAATCAAGTCTCTAGGAGATGAACTGGGGATTTGCTAGTAAAATGATACCCCAGTATGTATTATTTTTTAGAACCTGATACTCAGAGTTGAATATCAAGTCTATGGTATCCCCAACATGCAACTCATAAGTCCCTCCCACATTCTGGATTTTAGATTTGTTTGTTAGAGTTTGTATCATGTCTTTGTTTTTATACAGCCGTACTTCAAAAGGAGCTACATCATTGTAGTTTGCATTGGGAGCCACT